>NW_012267421.1:2275235-2283362 GCF_000151885.1 Dipodomys ordii
CTTCCCTTCCCTTCCCTTCCCTTCCCTTCCCTTCCCTTCCCTTCCTTCCTTCCTTCCTTCCCCTTCCTTCCTTTTCTCTCCTTCCCCACTTTCTTTTCTCTCCTTCCCCTCTCACCTCTTCATTTCTTCTTTGTTTCCTTCCTTTTCTTTTACTATCCCTAGATCTTACCTGCTGTGTGCTCAGGAACCACTCTCTCTTTTCTTCTAGAAATTTCCAGAACTAACTCTGTGAAGTATCAACAGGAGTTAACCCAACCAAGTACCCAGTCCACATCTAGGTTGAAATCAAGTGAGCAGTACTGGCCGGAGGCCCCAAATAGCGTCTTCACATTCTGGTCCTACTTAATCACAACTTCCTGACCACCATGTGACACACTCATGTCCACCCACCCCACCCACTGTCCGGGTGGGAGAGAGGACACGTGATACCACTAACCTTAGTGATCTATGTGGGGTATGTCCACAAATACATTTTGGCCCAGGAAGGAGAATAGAGAGAGCTGATTTGTGCATTTCTGGGGCTGTGGGATTTCCAGCTTTATCCCTTAGGACACATATGTGGCTTTATAATTGCTTTATTTTGGCTGATGGTCTGCCTTCTCGATTTATCTTTCTTAGGAAATGCTTCCTGGGTAGAAAGGTAGCTATAGTGTGGATGGCCCGTGAGGGCTGGAGGTGGCTGGCCTTTAGGAAAGGGAGGGGGACACGTGGTGCCATATGACAATTGTCCCTGGTTCTTGGTTCTTGGTGAGCATGGGCGATGGACTTACGCCTCTCCTTTGTGACCAGCATCTCTCAGATGCATTTCTGTTTGAGGTGGATAGTATTTGGTAGGAACCATCAGTGCTGTTGGGTTGTGTTAATTCTGACACATACCACAACTTTCCATAGCTTTCTAACTTGTGGTTGCTTTGCTTGGTTGGTTTTTGTGCTGCTATCACAGAACATCCAAGACTGGGAATCTGTGAACAGTAGGAGTGTTTCTGGCCCATGTTCAGGGAGAGTGGTCCCAGCATTGGGGAGTGTTCTTGCTGCAGCCTCTTGGGGTGATGAAGGGCAGGGAAAACAAGGGCGAGAGGCTGACTGAGCCACATAGGCCACATTAGTGACAAGCCTGCTTCTCCCCTCCCCCCACGACATCCATGCATTACTGCTCAGTAGCTCTTAACTCTTGCGTCAGTGATTATGTTTCCAACGCGTAACATTTGCCAGGTAAGACATTGGTCCTCTGATCAAAAGCCTCGAGTGTCTTTTTACTTACCAGTCAAATTTTTCTTCTTTAATCCCCCCTGACTATCTCTTATGGAACAAATCAAGAAAAGCCCCCCTACCCTGCTCCCCCCTAACAAACATTGTTTCTTAAACCTTTTGTCCAGCCAAACTGTCAGGTTCAGAGGGTACCAGGCTCCGTTACACGTCAAGGCCCTTTTCTGGATTCTTCTTTCCTGCCTCTTCAAATCTTTCCTGCCATTCTATACTCAGCTCAGATCCTCTCTGCATCTAATCCAATGACACATTTTTTACTTCTCTTTTTCCCCCCTGAGCTTATGCTACTAGTAAATGCTGTTTCTATTAAAGCCCTATGCAATAATGAATTCAAAGAGAAGAAGGTTTATTTTGGCCCCCAGGTGAGGGGGGTGTAGGACGTGATTGGTAGGCCACTTTTGCTTTTGGGTCTGTGGCATGGCAGCATATCATGACAGGAACACAAGGCAAAGCAAGCTGTGGAGCTGGGAAGATGATACAGGGAGAGGGGAAGGCAGAGGAGAGAGGAGGGAGCGGGGAGGGAGAAAAAGAAGGGAAGGGAAGGAGGGAGGGAGAGAGAGCTAGTGAGTGAGTAAACCACCACAAGGGACACAGTGTCCCTTGCCAGGCCCACCCCAATGGCCTAAAACCTCCCACTAGGCCCCGCCTCTTAGGGTTTCCATTGCCTTTCAGTGGTAGACCAAACCTCTACTGAACTCACAGGCCTATGGAGGCCATTTTAGAGCCAAACTATAGCAGGGTTCTCACATAAGTAACTGCCCAATTGATTGGGTTCTAGATCCACTACCTAGCTTCATGGGTGGTCTTTAAATCTGGGTTTAGGGCTTCTGTTGCTGTTCCTTTTGTCCTCAGCTAGAGGGTGAGTGCTTCAGTCAGGGCCTATCACATTGATTCTCCACATCTGCCAGTAGGGGCATCCTTGTCCTTGGGACTGTCAGTAGTTGGCTTGGTGGAGGAGAGGTAGGTAATTTTGATAAGAATCAGTCGTTTTTCCTTACAGAGTGTGTGTGTGTGTGTGTGTGTGTGTGTGTGTGTGTGTGTGCTTGCGCACACGCACGTCCAGCATTCCTGAGCAGTGGGTTTGATAACTGTCTTAATCTTACACAGCTTTTTAATCGCGATTGGACGAAGCCACTTTGAATCACTTTATTAACTGAGCAGCATTTGCAAAGTAATTTGTCATTGCAGCCTCTGGACATTAGAACCTTAATTTTCTCAGACTTTATCATTTCTGCCAAACTTGGGAGCACGGCTCGGACTGACATTCTCCAGAGACTCAACTGGAACAGAAACAACTGGCTAAGTAAGCCATTTGGAGTGTTATGCAATTTGGACTTAGATTTAGTTTTTTGGTTGTCTTCTCCCCCCGCCCCCGGAAGTATAATAGAAATATGATACCAGCAAAGGCCCAGGTGTTTTTCTCTTCCCTGCTGTGTTCTGGTCTTTACACAATAAAGCTGGGGCATGCCTCTGTGCTTTATGATTGCTTTTCCAATGGAATCTTTTATATCCCTGCCATGCCAGACCCCTTATCTGACATGAAGTTTAGTCCACATAGGATCTGGTACACATTTGGGTTTTTTTTTGGGGGGGGGCCTGAAGTTTTGGAGTGATGACTTTAAATGACAATGCATTGTCATACTACTGGGCTCAATTTCTGGCTGGGTAATTAACATGTGTAATTAGGCAAATGGCTTAATTTTTCTATTAATCTCATTATAAAGTATACATCATACACTACTTCGTAAGATATTTGCAGATGTCCTATGAAATATTTAAAGTTTACAAAGTACACAATAAGGTCAATGTTCAACAAATCATTTTAACTAAAAAAAAAAAAAACACAGCCAGCTGCCAATGTTAAAGATAGCCACACAAAAAGCAAGCAACAAACAAACAAACAAAAACATGTTCAGATTGTAACCTGGTTCTGAAAGATTTGTAGAGCTTTAAAATACCCAGAGAGGCTCTGTTGGTTCTGTGTCATTCTCTATGATGTTGGGGATGGTGGGGACCATGCATCTCTCCTGGTGCTGGTCCCCAGCAGGTGGGCCTTCCATGGATGGGGAGACTTTTGCTTTGCTCAGTGCGGTGAAATGAACCTTGCTTGGTAGACTGAACAGCCCTGCATTATAACCCAAGATAAGGCAACCAAAGAAGCCACTGGAACCATGGGCAATGTGGCCATGTGGTTCTCCCAATAGTGAAGTCAGCTCCTTCCGGGAGACTCAGACCACCCCTGAGACATTATTTCAGATTAATTTTCTTCATTATCTTCTCTTGGTCACTGATTTTATAGGCCAGTGTCCTTCAAAAAGCTAGAAAGGGTCATGGTATGTTTGTAGAATAGAGAATTGCTTTCT
The DNA here is from genome assembly GCF_000151885.1 of Dipodomys ordii. Classification (NCBI taxonomy): domain Eukaryota; kingdom Metazoa; phylum Chordata; class Mammalia; order Rodentia; family Heteromyidae; genus Dipodomys; species Dipodomys ordii. The sequence continues at coordinate 2,278,865 of NW_012267421.1, forward strand.
ATCAACTGTCTTAAGATATTGTCTGCTCCTGCCTTTGCCCACGAACTTAAGGAAACACCCTATCTTCCTCAGATCCCCATTAGGATATCTCTATAAACTGTAGCAGTAGAAATCTTGATTCAAAAAATGAAGAAGAGCGGGGAGCCAGTGGCACATGCCTATCCTAGCTACTCAGGAGACTGAGATATGAGGATTGGAGTTCAAAGCCAGCCTGGGCAGAAAAAGGCTGTGAGACTATCTCTAATTAACCACTAGAAAGCCAGAGTGGTGCTGTGGCTCAAGTGGTAGAGTGCTCGCCTTGAGCTGAAGAGATCGGGGACAGCACCCAGGCCCAGAGTTCAAGCCCCACAACTGACCAAAAAAAAAAAAAAAAGAAGCAGAGGAGTGTTTTCTGATGACATTGTTTCCATCTATACTAATTTATTTTTTCAAAGATAAGTACCAGCTGCATGCTGCCAACCTAGTTTTAGAACTTCATTTCAGTTCATCTAATTGATCTGGAGCCTGTCAGCACATAGAAGATATCTTCAGAAATTTCACTTTCTTAGGTTTAAGCATTGCTCATGATGTAGCCTTTTGCTCTAGCATCTTTCTTGTCCCCGCAAAAGCTCCTTCCTGTCACCAAGTTACTGCTTTTCCTCCTGCACGTGTGTAACCTTCTGTAGCATCTTGCTCACAGCTGGTATTTGTTGGTGTGGCAAGGGGGCTGCCACCCAAGGAAACTACTCAGACACCCCAGAAACTTCTCAAATGAAGTCATGATCCTGATGAGAAGCCGAGACCTGCATTTGAACTGTGTGTCAGGGTTTCCACTGGCTCTAGCAGTGCACTTGGCTGGTCCCGCATCTCTTGGCTCTGGGCTGGAGCTTGCATTTTTATCATCTTTGGTCTTGTCATGGGCAAAGCACACCTGGCTTTAGAAACACAAAGGCCACATTACCTTTGATTGTCCATCCCAAGTTGCAGTTCCAACTTCTCTGCAGTCTACTCCAGTGCCATCCTCCCCCCCAACCCACTCTGTGTCTATGGTGCAAGGAAGATGGAGAAGGAAAATGGCTGAGCAGATCAGCAGTCGCTGCTTCCTGTTTGCTTTGCTTAGTGGAGCACTGAGGCTTAGCGCCAGGTTGCATAGTCTCCAGAGGTTTGGGGAGAGGATATAGTGATGAGAACAGCAGCTGGCCAGTGGGGTGGAAAGACAGTAAGTCATATGTTGGTTACTTTTCTCACCACTGTTGTATTGCTTTCAGACTGTCTATGCTGCATGTTCCTGCAATGTTTGGGAATCTGTACAAAAATGGATTTTGGGGTGGAAAGGTTTTGTTGTGTTGCATAGAGATGCAAAATGAACAGAATCTAGGAAAGTTTCCTCCACAAGCCTGATATGCTAGATCCAAACCCTGAAATGATTTTCCCTAACCCAAATCTGATTGCTTTGTAATTGAACTTTTTTTTTTATCATTTGAATGAGAAATCTTTGTAGATTAAACAATCAAGCAAAAGTGTGAAGAATTAGGTCTGGAATAATTGACATCACTCTTATTGAGTTGAAGGCATAGGTTCTTAGAGTGTGCAAAATCAATTGCTTTTGCCCTTAGAGTTTCTTGGAGAGACAGTTTTCCCAGTTCTATAGTTTTTAAGTATAATGGCTGAATCTGCTTTGAAAGTAAGGCAATAAGAGTGAATACTGGGATTTCCATAAGAAAGATGGATGCTTAAATTAGTTTTCAGGGACATAGTCTTGTTAGCAACTTGCTGGAAAAATTATTGAAGAGAGACAGCGTTTTATTATTTTTTTTAGAGCTTTTATGGGATCTCCTGCTGTTTCATAGAATTTCAAATGGGAAATTAGAGACTCAGTAGCATAATTTTTTGTCTCTAGATTGTCAGTAGAGCTTTTGTCCTGGGGTGCTGTACCCAAGGATTTACTTATCCATGGCCCAGACCAACCTCTTTGTTGACCTTTAATTTGTCCCCCAGTTCCCTTTCCATGAATATGGTTTGTCTGTACAATCCATCAGGCGGATTTTGCTCTTGATCCAATTGGGTTGTAAAGACTTTGTTGACTGACCGCAGTCTGAATGTTACAGTCATTTGGACCACAGTTGGGTGGTCTGTGGAAAATAAATCTTATCGGCCAATAACAAGGTGGAGTAAATCTGGATCTTAGCTAGCATGAGAAGATGATAAATTATTTCTGGGGAATCTGTGTGACTCTAACATGCCTTTGCAGACCTTGAAAAGAAAATAACTTATAGGAAAATTATGAAATGAGGGAATTGCTGTCAAATCTGAAACAAGCTATTCATTAACAAGGAAAATTCTTGTATTATCTAAATGGCTATTAAAGAATGCCCTAGCTATTGTTTTATAGAATCTGTAGAAACTTTTGTACAAATTTGATGTTTAAACTCTTGGAAGAGTTTATAAGATTTTCCATTTAGCAAGTTAAAATGCAAGTTCAGTATGCTCCAAAAATGTGTTATACACATATTATGTATGATACAGGAAATGTAGGAAATACAAGCAATGGAAAAAGCAAAACTCACCTCATCAGGGTAACTGAATTTTATTATTTTAAGGTATATATGCATATGTGCGCACTCATACTTTCTACACAAGCCAGATTAGATTGTGCACACTATAGAAACCTGTTTTTACCATTTAACCGATCACATTCTTATACACCGTTCAATAGTATTCTTCTGTAGTATTATGTTAGATGCCTGTTCTAATATTTTATTTGTATTTTTATTTTCATGACAGAGAGTTTCTTATGTGTTTGGGTTACATTTTATATGTTAATTTTCAATATGAATATAGATGTGATGATTTATTTTAGCATTCTGTTAGTGTGGAAAATTTACAGTGTTTTTTAAAAAATAATTCAAAGTATTGCAGAGTCACAATTGTCAGAAAAATAGTTATGCTTATCTTTATTTCTTTAGAATAATTTTTCAGAACTATATACATATACAAACATATATATGTATGTTTGTGTGGGTGGATATCTGTCTATCTATCCATCTATCTAGATATCCACCCCACCACACACACACATTCAGTTTTGCATACCATTTCACCTAGTAACTCCTCTTCTGAAGTTTCATACCAAAGAAACCTCTTGCATATATATGTGCACAAATGTCTGTCTATGCATAATACATATATATGCATTATATATTTCTAAGCTGTCTTCAGAAAGGCCAGACTGATCGCCAATTTTATATTGTGAACCGGCAACATGTCAGTAACCAGGATCATCTCATAACAAAATATTTTATAAATCATACAATAAATACCTAGAATCTTAAAAGCAAAGAAAAGGACCTTTTTTTTCTAAAATTATAGTTAAAAATTGATTTCTTGCTGTATTTTTTTCTTTGTTGTTTATGTGGTTTTTCCTTTGAATTTGTGCTTCTATGGTGCTCACAGGCCTCTAGATATGCAAAAATGCACATCATTTTTTCAAACACATTTAGTCTCCTTTATTTTATTTTAAATCATTATTCCATCTGGAATATATATATATGTATATATATATGATATATATGACATATATAAGTATATATTTTAACATTTAGAATTCTTTCAGCATTCTCTCTTTGTGGTTTTGGAATAAGTCGTGTAATGAAATATGAAACTTCTGGCTTAATAATAAGTTAAAATTAGCATGTGTTAAATTGTGTATGTGCCAGGTAGTATGCTAAGAGTTTTGTACAAGTTAGTTATTTCATTATCCTCCAATAATGAGCTTGGTCTAAAGTATCCTGTGCTAGTTCAGCTTGGAGTCACGGTGACTGGTCATCCGCTCAAATGGCCAGGACGATGCTAGGTACAGGCCGTGGCTGTGCCCAGGGCCCCTTCTCTATCCATGGGACTAACATGGGAGTCTGGATCATGCTGCTCTCTCTTCTGTCCCCTCTGAATTCTTCTTGCAGGGGTTTGTATGGGCAGCTGCTCCTGAGAATGTGTGTGGACCCTCGTCTCTCATCCTGACAGCATTTATTGACTGAACTGGCATTTTTATTGCCTTTCTGCTTTGAATCTAAGGAGAGACGATTCCTGCTTAACAAGCTGGCGTTTCCATTTTTAGATGGCTGTCTTCATGTGGCTTCCTCTTGTAACCCCTACCACAGGCGGCCGCATCTGCATGTGGTTTTCGTGAGGGAGCTTGCCTCCATCCCTGTGGGGCCCAGGGCTTTAGGAATTCAGCTCTCAGATTGCGGATTGCGCTGCTGCAACTTCAGCCCTTGGGGGCCTGCGCTTGCCTGTGTTTCCACTTGTGTCCCGCAATTGCCATTGAATGATTCCATGGCTGTTTCTCCATCTAGAGTTCACAGGCAGTGTGTTGATTTATGGGGTCTTACTTAGGTAGACACTGAGTTTTTCCTCACTTGGTTTTATTTATTTAGTGACCATTAGTGACCCTTCCTTCCTTCCTTCCTTCCTTCCTTCCTTCCTTCCTTCCTTCCTTCCTTCCTTCCTTCCTTCCTTCCTT
>NW_012267421.1:2283442-2313389 GCF_000151885.1 Dipodomys ordii
CTCCCTCCCTCCCTCCCTCCCTCCCTCAGAAGTCTCTGTTAATTGCCAAACTGTGATATGTATAGGCAGATCAAAGGAACAAAGTCTTGGCTCAAGGAGGAGGAAGATATTAAGGCACCACACATATGAATGTCTCTGCTCACTGTGACAGGTGCAGCATCACAAGGAAAGGTGTGAGATACCACTGTGTAGGCCTGTTGTGGTCTTGGCCACAGGAAAGCACTCTGAGGAGGGAATGGGAAGAAGACTGGACATGGGTCCTGGGAGGGCAGCACAAAGCTTCAGTGCAAAGACCCTGAGGTGGAAAGGACCAAGATATGTTTGAGGTACTCAAAAGCAATGGAGTGACGGAAGATTTCTCTACAACCTCACCAACACTTGTCATTATTTGAAATTTTGTTTATAGACTCCCAAATGGGTGCAGAATGGTGTCTTACTATGGTCTGAGTTTGCATTTTTATGATGAATAATGATAATTATTTTTTAATATAATGGGATTTTTTTTCTAACAGTGGAGTTTAAATTTAGGGCTTTGTACTTGTTAGGTGGGTGTTTTACTACTTGAATCACTCCACTGGCTCTCTGTTTTAGTTACGTTCCCAGATAAGATCTTACTATATGCCCAGGCTGACCTGGACTATAATTTTCCTACTCCTTTCAACATTGTTGGGGTGAAAGGTGCATACCACCCCACTTAGCTGTTTTGTTGAGATGGAGTCTCATGAAATTTGGGAAGGGGGCTTTGTCTGGCCTTGGGCTTCTGCCTCAGATCTCCATTCCTCCAGTAGTTGGGATTACAGGCTTGAGCCACCCACCTCACATAGCATGGGTTGATTCTTAGGTTAAAATAATGAATACGCCCAGGCCCAGAGTTCAAGCCCCACTACCGACAAAAAAATAAAAGAAAAAGAATAGCTCATGTATTTTTTAAAATTTCTTTTGTAGTAAGATTACTAATGAAGTAGAACATAAAGTGTGTGGGTAGGGGTCTTTCTATCTTATCACACCTCTAGTTTTGTCACTTAATAGTAGACAATAGCAGAAGGAAATACAGTTTTGGATGGCCGGATGGGAAGGAGGTCAGCTGACTGTGGCCTTCTTCCTATTGATGGAGATAGCAGAGTAAGGATTTCACAAATGGAATATGACTGTTCCATCTACCATTTCTTTGTCTTATGCAGCATATTGGTTCAATCCTATATTTACAAAGAAAGAAAACTTTTCCACTAAGACCCTAGTGTATCTCTCAACTGCTCTTCTTGTAGATGTATAGAATTTTGGGAGTTAGAGGATTTTGAGACCATTAGAAATTGAGTATCTTTTTTAGTCAAAAAATTTTTTTGTTAATGTTCTTCTCTTTCAAATGATTGTCATGTCCTTTGATCAGTCTGTTTGTATGATTTCCAGAAAAACCAAACAAGAACAAAACAACACTTAAGAGTTATCTTAGGTGTTATCTTAAGCCCAGCAATCATGATTAGAAAACTTCAAAAAGGAAACTGGGGTATTAAAGTCACTACGTTTCCTTACTGGAAAGAATTTTGTGACAGTTAGTGAATGTTAGAGGGGCAGTGTCTTAAAATCAGTATAAATCTGTGCCCTGCCAAGTTCTATCTGCCCCATCTTTAAGTTTTGGGGAATGATTTATGACAGTTAAAGGCTACAGCTTCAGCTATACTCTAGATCTGATTGCTTTACTCATTACAGAAACACTTCCCCAGAGTCTTACATCACTGTAAATTTCACTTAAATCACTTACATCACTTAGATCACTGTAAATATACAGAGCTATATTCTCAGAGCTGTATTTATTTGATGCCCCAGAGTCTAAAGAATAAACTCACCTTGGCCTCAGGGTGTCTCCAAGGCTCCTAAAGTGTGAAGAACTGAACTCAGCTTCCGAGATGGGTGCTGTATCTTATTCCAAGCCCCTTCGAGATCAAAAGGTCATAAATGATAGGAATCAGGCAAATGAGCAGCTCCATTGATAATCATGTTTGGTGTATAATACGAGAGAGAGAGAGGAGGGGGGGACATTTTCCTCCCAATCCCAGAATCTTTGTGATAACTGTCAGTTATGCTCTAGTGTCATTACTGCCTTGTGTAATACTCTTTATCCCCATTTTTGTCAGCTGTTACTTAATACCTCGGAAGCTGTGAATCTTCGAAAAGTTGTGTTTTTTTTAAAAAAATAGCATAAGCCAAACTTGCTTCAAAAATCATTTTTTTCACCAGAAACAGAGATTGAGCAGGAGGAGTTTTGCCAGCTTGGCATCAGGGTGGAGGCTGGATGGATATGAGACACAAGCTGGTATATTAAATACAGGACTCCTGAGGAGATGAGAAAAGCCTTTTCCAGAACCTTTATTTCTTGGGTTGAAGACTTAATCATAAACCTCTGAAAAATCCCTGGGAACAGAATTTCTCCCTTGCACACATTGCTTTGTGATTGTTTTTCCAATCCTCATTTTTCCTACGGAAGCCCCGAGCTCATCTGTTCCATTTGCATTAAAACAAAACAAAGTGAAGCCTAGAGTCAGAGAAGGTCATAAAGGAACCACCCTGGGCTGGGAAGTGGCCCAGTGGTAGAAAGCTTGCCTAGCATGCATGAAGCCCTGGGTTCGATTCCTCAGTACCACATACACAGCAAAAGTTGGAAGTGATGCTGCGGCTCAGGTGGTAGAGTGCTAGACTTGAGCAAAAGTAGCTCAGGGACAGTTCCCAGGCCCTGAGTTTAAGCTAGAGGACTGGCAAAAGAAAAAAAAAGGGAACCACCCCATTGTCTACACACAGTACTTCCGCTATCTGCATCTTTATGTGTGTTTTTCAGGGTATTCCTTGCTCCAAGCGGGGTCCCAGGTCCCCCTTTCACAGTAAATTCCCAACAGGTGGAACAGTATCCAGTTGATCTGGGATTTATTGCTGTGAGGTGAAATTATCTTGGTCATTTGAGAAGGCAGCCATGCCTGGCATGTAGTTGGTGTTCAGTGAAAATCTATGACCCAGAAGGGTGAATGAATGAAACAGCAATGGTAGATGATCACGTTACATGTCATTGGTGACTGAGGAACAGTCATATCCAGATATTTGGTCATGTATTATTCTAGATGTATCTGTGCAGTTATATTTTAGATAATAGTAACATTTATGTTAGGAGACATTAAGAAAAACCGCCTGTAATGGCGATGAGCCTCATGTCATCGGTTGAAGGCCTTCCTAGGGAAAGACTGACTTCTCAAAAGTAAGTTCTGTGGGCATTCACTCTTCCCAAAGCCCATGCTGCAAATTTTGGGATTGCTCAGCCAACACAATCTTGGGAGAAAATTGCTTGAAACACACACCCATACACACACACATACTCAGTTGGTTGTGTTTCCCTAATGAACACTGAACAAGGAGTGGGTTCAGGAGTGCTTCGTGGAGCAGCACAGAGGCCTTCTGAGCGTGGGCATCAGGGATGTGTGTCAACTGTCACATGCGCCAAGCAGCCCAGAGCAGAGGGGGCCAGGGCTGCCCCGGGGGACCAGCTGGGCCACATATCTGATGCCCAACAGAACTTGACTTAATCCAAGGATGCCTGGTCTGCCCAGGATTGTGTGTTCTGCCTTTTTTCCTCACAGAAAAACCGTCATTAAACATTTTCTCATTATGCTACAGAGGCTGCAGAATACTTCCAGGTCACAGGATCTGGAAGGACTTTCCCCACTGTGGGAGGTGTTTCTCGTTCCTCTGTGGACGGTGCCTCACGGACCCCAGTCTTGTCCATACACTGCCTGGTCTTGTGTTTGTGCAGAGACAATCAGAGAAAAGATTGCTGGATCACACAGTAGAAGCACTTTATCTCCTTAAAAAAGTGTTTGTGTATATAATCTATCTATCTATCTATCTATCTATCTATCTATCTATCTATCTATCTATCTATCTATCTATCTATCTATCTATCAATAATATATAGAACAAGACAAAAGAAATCCTTTATCTGTAGAAAATACAAAAAAGAGGAATGACAAATTATCAGTCTGACAGTTGCCTACTGAAAGTTCAAATTGAATTTGGAAGAAACTAGTTGTAGATGGTTAGAGGGGGTTTGCAAGAATACCTAACAGGGTTCATTTTCCTGACATCACATTATCTGACCTTTTCCGCTTGACTCATACATATACTAGATATTGCAAATAAGGGAAACCATGGGACCTATGTTTAATTTTTTCCAAGTTTTTCCATTTCCTAACAAATGTGGCAATGTCATTCTTTCTGATGGAGGCATAGAATTCCATTGTGTATATATACCACATTTTCTTGATCCTTAGACATGTATTTTAATGTTTTTTCTTTCATGCATGTGTTTCTAACGCATTTATAAGACTATCTCTTTGTTGCTTTGTATGTCCCTCCCCCACAGTATAACCCCTGCTTTCACTATATTTGATGTCAGTATAACTTGTGGAGGAGAGGGGGAAAAAACAGTTGTTTAAGGATACAGGTGGACCTGATGCAACAACGAGAAGTATAAGTTGTCATGTCCAAAACGAGCTTTACAACGTCGGTTGGGGGGGGGGAGGAGAAGGGTTGGGATTGGGGGGGAGGGGGGAGGCTGGGAAGGGATGTGAAGGGTAAACCAAAGGAGGAGGCTGCAATGCTTGGCAAGAAATGTACGCATTATCCTGCCCATGTAATTGTAACCCCTCTGTACAGTATGTTCACAAATAAAAAATAAAAAAAAAAGAATACCTAACAGAACGATAGAAAAATTGAAAGTAGAGGTATGAAAAATGTTATTCCAGTAACTAACCAGGAAAGACTGTGGAGGCAATAATAAAAGCTTGAAAGTTATATTAGAATTTGTATGCTAAGATAATATGTCATGAATACATTCCCTCAGAATAATACTGATTTCGCATTTACATGAGGAAATTTTCAGCTTACATGGAAAATTACTCAGCTTTAGCAAAAATGTTTTATTATCTTTTATTGTCAGGATGAGGTACCGAAGGGTTACAGTTATATAAGTAAGGTAATAAGTACCTTTCTTGTCTAACTTGTTACCCCTTCCCTCATTTTTCTCCAACTTTTCCTCCCTCCAATCCTCCCCTACATGTTGTACAGATCATTTCCAACATATTGTTTTGTGAATATCACTGTTACATTAATTCCCCCTTCTCCTTTGTCTCACCATTCTTTTGTTCCCCTTCTCTTCCCTAATTCAGATAAATGTATATATAATGCCAGTGTACCAAAATCAATACAGTGACAACAGGGGATACACCATCAGGGAAAGAACACACAAAAGAAACTAGAAATCACATATTACATTAAAAACAATGACAACAAAGAAAAACCTCTTGTGTCCATGTCTTAGAATTCATTTCATTTAGCATCATCTTATATGTTCGTATGTATGTAACTTATTGTACTATCATGCTCATCTGGTAAGATTATCCTAGAAATATACTAATTATTTCCAATAAGGGGAACCATGGGACCTATGTTTCTTTGGGTCTAGCTTATTTCACTTAATAGGATTTTTCCAAGTCTTTCCATTTCCTTACACATGGGGTGGTGTCATTCTTTCTCATGGAAGCATAGAAATCCATGGTGTGTGTGTGTGTGTGTGTGTGTGTGTGTGTGTGTACACATACCACATTTTCTTGATCCATTTATCTACTGAGGGGCATCTGAGTTGGTTCCATATTTTACCAATGGTGAATAATACTGTGATAAACATAGTTGTGCTGGTAGCTTTAGTATGGCCTTGTTTGTGATCATTTGTGTAAATGCCCAAAAGTGGGATTGCTGGGTCATAGGGGTGCTTGATGTGTAGTCTTTTTTTGGGGGGGGGCGTCCAGTCATGGGGCCTGAACTCTGGGCCTGGGCACTGTCCCTCAGCTCTTCAGCTCAAGGCTAGCACTCTACCCACTTGAGCCATAGCGCCACTTCTGGCTTTTTTTCCCCCTGGTTATGTGGTGCTGAGGAATTGAACCCAGGGGCTCATGCATGCAAGGCAAGCACTCTACCACTGAGCCACCTTCCCAACCCATTGATGTGTATAGTCTTTTGAGGAACCTCCATAATGCTTTCCAGAGTGGTTGAACAAGTTTACACTCCTATCAACAGTGCGGTAAGGTTCCCTTTTGGCCACATCCCCTCCAGCATCTGTTGTTACTAGATTTCTTGATTATAGCCATTCTAACTGAGGTGAGGCAGAATCTCAATATTGTTTTGACTTTCATTTCCATTATGACTAGAGAAATTGAGCATTTCTTCATGTGTCTATTGGTCATTCTTATTTCCTCTTCAGAGAAGTTTCTCTTTAAGTCTTTAGCCCACTTATTTATTGGGTAGTTGTTTCTTTGAGGGATTTAATTTTTTGAGTTCCAGGTATATTTTAGATATGAGACCCTTGTCCGTTGTATGACTAGTGAAGATCTTCTCCCAATCCGTGGGTTTTCTATTGATCTTGCTGGCTATGTCTTTTGCCATGCAGAAGCTCTGCAATTTCATGCAATCCCATTTGTCCAACCTTTCTTTGATGTGTTGTGTTTCCGGGTCTCTATTAGGAAAATTTTGGCCTGTGCCAAGGAGACCTAGGGTTTCTCCTATTCCTTCCTGTAATATTTTCAGAGTGTCTGCTTTGACTTCGAGGTCTTTGGTCCATTTGGAATTGCTTCTGGTGTAGGGTGATATATAAGAATCTAACTTTAGTTTTCTACAGGTGTTTAACCAATTTTGCCAGCACCATTTACTGAAGAGGCTGTCTTTCTTCCATTCTTTTTTTTTTTTGGCTCCCTTATCGGTATTGGGTGGCTATGGGTCTTCAGGTTTGTTTCTGTTCTATTCCCTTGGTCCTCAGGTCTGTTCTTGTGCCAGTACCAAACTGTTTTGATTATTATTTCCTCAGCTTCTTAATCATAGGAAAGTTAGGTTTTTATGCCCAAGGCTGGTGCTCTACCACTAGGGCCACACCTCAACTTCCAGCTTTTTTGTTGCTGGTTAAAGAGGATAAAGATCTCATAGATTGGGGGCTGGGAAGATGGCTCAGTGGTAGGGCGCTTGCCTTGCATGCATGAGGCCCTGTTCAAATCCTCGGCACCACATAAGCAAAAAGGAAAAAAAGCCGGAAGTGGCGCTGTGGCTCAAGGGGTAGAGCGCTAGCCTTGAGCTGAAGAGCTGAGGGACAGCGCCCAGGCCCAGAGTTCAGCCCCCACGACCAGACTCAAAAAAAAAAAAAAAAAGGTCTCATAGATTTGACTGTCTAGACTGACACTCATCTCCTATTAACCAGCAAAAGTAGAAACCAGTCCAGGCATGAAATTATTGGATTCTATCTCCAATGAACCAGAAAAAAAAAAAAAAACTGAACTTGAAGTATGGCTCAAATTGTTTAAATAGGGATACAGGTGGACCCATTGCAGCAATGAGATGTACAAAACATTATGTAGAAAAACAATCTTTACAACTTTGGCTGGGAGGTGGGGGGTGAGGGAGATGTGAAGGGATGGGAAGGGGAAACAAAGGAGGAGGCAACAATGCTTGATAAGAAATGTGCTCATTATCTTGCCCATGTAATTGTAACCCCTCTGTATGATATTTTCACAATAGAAAAAATAAAGTAACAAGAAAACCAGGCCAGATCTTGAAGCTGAGTTTAAGCCATCCTCAGTACCAATATGTGCATGCACGCATGCGTGCACGCGCTCACGCTCGCACGCACACACACACACAGAGCACAGTTATTTGTTTTTGTAGAGGAAGAAAGGAGAATGGAAATAAGGACTGGAGAGGCCAGAGAGAGATTTCTACTAATACTTTCTTTCTTTGGAAACTCCAACAGATATAGCCAAATGTTTAACCTGTGTTAATAGTCATATATTATATTACTCTTTGTTCTTTTGTGTTTGAAATATTTCATTGTAAACTAAAGTTTGGATTATTTGCCACCCATCAGTTCACATTTTTAGTTTTAATATTTCAGTTTTCTTATTTTCTGTTGTCTACAATATCTTCATATGTATAACTAACCACAAACTGTGTGAGTTCCTTTCTTTTTTTTCCAAGATTTATTTATACTTGATAAAGAACTTGCATTTGCGTCTTTCTCTCTTGAGTTTTATCCTTGGCATTCTTCTCCCTGTCTTTCCTTATGTCCTCTGAGTTTTCATTGTGGATACTACAAGAAAGACTTAGGGAGTCATTTTTCTTTTTTTTTTTTTTTGTCGGTCGTGGGTCTTGAACTCTGGGCCTGGGCGCTGTCCCTCAGCTCTTCAGCTCAAGGCGAGCGCTCTACCACTTGAGCTACAGTGCCACTTCCGGTTTTCTGGTGGTTTATTGGAGATAGGAGTCTCACGGTCTCTCCTGCCCGGGCTGGCTTTGAACCGCGATCCTCAGATCTCAGCCTCCTGAGTAGCTAGGATTACAGGCGTGAGCCACCAGCGCCCGGCTGGAGTCATTTTTCTTAGGGAACCTTTGCTGTAAGTTTGCAATCCAAATCTGCTCTTGTCACTGACTCTGCTCTCGCAAGGTTGATTCCTGTTCAGGCAGTGTGGACCACCTAAGTTTTAAGAAATAAATGTGTCATTTCCCTTTTACTTTTTTGTTTTTGTTTTGTGCCAATACTGGGACTTGAACTCAGGTCCTGGGCTCTGTCACTCAAGGCTGGTACTGGACCACTGGTCCTCACTTATGGAGATGAACTGTCCTCTGTCCTACGTCACCAGCCTTCTTGTTTTCCCTTCCACTTACTCATCCTTGGATTTCAGGACAGATTAGCAATTTTTATCTTCCACCCCAATTTCTAAACCCAACTCACTTCCATGTTTGTTATTCCCAGTTTTACCTGTTCACCCATTTTCAGCCTTCTTCCTCTGTGGTCAGGAGTTGCTTCACAGTTGACCCACTTTGTAAGTGACATAGGGCAGGACCGTATCTGCTATGTCACTGTTTTATTCTCAGTATTAGGACTATGTACAATGACAGTATTTGGAGACTGATAGCTGGGTGGGTGTTAGATGGATGTTTGAGTGGATAAAGGTTGATAGATAAATATGGCAGAATGTTTAAGTGTCTGGAAGTAATAATTATGATGATGATGATGATGACAATTTTCAGTCAAATTTTAATAATTTGTGGATAGGAAAATTATCATTTGCTTATCTAAATTCTTCCTAAGAGCAAATTACTAGTGACAACTCTCAAAGCTTATTTCACACATGAGATTGGGTGTCGTACATCATTAGAATCTACTGCCATTCACCAAATGTCTTAACATGAAACTTCCTTCCGTATGTAAGAGACTGTTTGAACACAAGTTTTGTATCATTATAAACATTTTATGACAGAAATACACATACATGTAATTACAAATATATTTCAGTATTAGCACATGGTACGCATCTGAAAAATAAAAAGAAAAGAAAAGAAAAAAAGCAAGCCAGACGGTAATAGCCCAAGTCAGATGTTCATTCTGTTTCCTTTGCATCCTGTAGTCAGGGTTGTCTTCTGGGCTTGTGCTTTCCTGATTTGTGAGTCCAGTGTACTGCAGGCGAGGCAGCTAAAAATCTTATCCTAGACAACTGTGTCTGAAGTTTGCAGTACACTAGAATTCCCTGGCGAGGTGGGTAGAATGCAGATTCCTGGGCCCCAGTTCCCTGCTCTAAAGTTCTGCTCCAGGAGCCCCTGAAAGGAGCCCACTGATTTTCATTTCCTCCTGTCCCCACTAATGCTGCAGCTACTCCTTTATGGACCACGGTTTTCAGTTGTAGACCAGAAACTTCCACACACATTCAAATCCTTTAAGATCAGGCTCAGACTCAGAATTTGATCTCTAGATTTTGGGTAACCCTACGTGACACCCCGGCTGCCAGTGGAAGTCTTGAGGTCAGTGGTTCATAGGACCTCCAGCCCGTATGCAGGCACTAGCTTTGCAGAGCAAAGGAGCAGCAAGGAATAAGTGCTAACAAGAGCCCTCTCCCAGCCCTGCTATCTGCCCTTTGCTCCTTCTCGCCTCCATTCAAGAGTTTTGGTTTGACAGTCACCTTCAGCTGAAGGACAAATGTGTATTAAAACGTTTTTGAGACAGTGTAGTTCCTGCATGTTTTAATAATGATCAGTTGTTCATTATCCACCCCACCCCCTGTGTTTAGGGTGTTTATGTAGGAATGATTTTCATCAAGGGTCTAAGATAATATCTTTTTCTCAGCCTTTACCTGTTCCTTGGTGCAAAGCATACTGGGAAAACCATGCTGTTCTGTTTAGAATTCATAGAAAAGGTTCAGATCATTTCTTATATTACAGCTTATAATATCATGCATTCTTTCAATGGAACACTGCCTAGAAGGATAAAATCGTAAGAGTTTGGTAGCAACCATACTGGCCAGCATTTCTGAAATAGTTATTTTAATGCAAATGTAAGGGAAGCAGGGTTATATTTTGACCCTCACATTTTATTTATACAGAAGAGTGAAAAGAAATCATTAAACTAAATGGACTTTCAGCACTCTTGAGGTTAGAAAGCCATTTGGATTGTAAAAGAGTCTAAAAGTCAGTATCTTATTTCTTTTGTTCTAAAAATGGGAGTGTGGTAAATGTGATTGAGAATTCCGTGGAAAATTACAGGCTACATCTTCCATGCACGAGCAGCAGCACTGTTTTTGGAGCTTGGGAAGACATGTCTGGACCCAGAATTGACTGAAAAAGAGTTGTTGGGGGTGAGGATCCCTGCCTGGAGGTCGTACTCAGCAGCCTTGAACATCCTGGTCAGGTGGGATATTCTGGCTGCACCTGAAACCAAACACATCAGAATCTCTGTGGGTTAACTCCCCAAGGAGCTGGTGGTGCATTGAGGATTGGGAACCAGTGGAGGGAATGGCAAGGGCCCATCCTCACATCACTCTGTTGTCTTGTGGATCATGCTTCTGGCCCCAGTGGACTCTGTCCCCGACAGATTTGAGGACCATTTTACCATTGTCCCCTTTCTTCAGAGTCCTCTATTATTCTGCTCCACTCATGAAACACATTTAGATTCTCTCCTGGGCTTATTCTTTCACTTGATAGCAATTAAAAAAAATTCTATTGTAAAGGTGATCTACAGAGAGGTTACAGTTACATAAGTCAGGTAATGAGTATATTTCCTTTTGAACAGTGTCACCCTCTACCTCATTCTCTCCCACTTTTTTCTTTCCCTCTCTCCCTTCTCCTCAAGTTGTATAGTTCACTTCCTACACAGTATCTAGAGAGTATCACTGCTGAATTAGTTCACCAATCATCCCAATGTTTCTGTGCTTCCCCTTGCCCTCCCCAAATCAGATAAACTTATATACAAGACAAAGGATACAGAAATCAGAAACAGTGACAAAATAGAATAAACTGAAGGAAAACAATTTAAAAAATAACTGCTATCAGTACAATTAAAAATACCTCTTGTTTTCATTTCTTGGAGATCATTTTGATAAGCATCATTTTATGTGGTCATATGCACACAGCTATTGAGTCCTTGTGATTCTCTTCTAAGAATGTCCCCCTTTGGTCTCATTGGGTGACTGTTTATGGAGTGCTGTTTAATTAATCATGTCCAAGTGTAATTTTTTGGTTTTTTACTATCCATTGGATTTACTAGTAGGTTGATAGGCACATTCTAATGATTACAAATGAGGGAATTTAAAAAATGATTTTCAGCTAGTTAGTGTCTATGTTAGATTTTTTTTTGGAAAAACTGGTTTGTCCTTAAGCCCACTTCTTATGAATTGAAACAGCATTCTTTAATCTCTCCTATTTCTAGGAAGATGCAGAATTAATACATCTTCTTTTTCAAATATTCATGGGGCCCAGCTTCCAATTTAGTGCTAGAACTTAAAAATACTCAGAAACGATTTGTTGAAGGTATAATCCACTTTTAACCTCAAATGGTGAATCAGTTTTCGAATCTTGTTGGTACAAACTCCCACTCCCTAGGTTGCCTCAGCCATCATTGAGCAGGGTGTACCTTTTCTTGCCTCTATTTGCTTCCCTCCCTCCTCCCCTATTGCCCCTCTGTGCATTCCCACTATGGTGGGCTGGCATAGATCTGTGCATCTTCCTGCCTTCCCATGCCAGAGTGGATTAGGATGAACCTGACCTCCTTATGCCAATTTGGTGTAGCCAAAGTGATTTTTAAAAACTATTTTCTTTAATTTACTATTCAGAGTCCTGACATATTATTAATATTGATATAATATAAAAATTTAAACTATAACAAAAGTCTACTGTATTCCTCCAGGAACTGTCTATTTATAGGAGAACTCTTTTTTTTCTTCTCATACCAGCTGTTGAACTCAGGGCCCTGCACTTAACTGACTTGCTACTTTGCTGACACTATCATTTGAGCCATACCTCCAGTTGGTTAGTTGAAGATGGAGTCTTACAGACTTTTCTGTCCACCCTGGCTTCGAACCATGAGCCTACAGATCTCAGCTCCTTGTGTACCTAGAATTATAGGAATGTGCCTCTGGTACCTGACTCAGGAGTGTATTTTATTGTTTGTTTTTAAGTTCTTCATCTCCAAAGTCTATATTGCTTGGTTGGTTGTTATGAATTGTCTTTTTAAAAATCTCTTCAGCAGGGTTGGGAAGGTGGCTCAGTGGTAGAGTGCTTGCCTTGCATGCATGAGGCCTTGGCTTCGATTCCTCAGCACCACATAAGCAGAAAAAACCAGAAGTGGTGCTATGGCTCAAATGGTAGAGTTCCCACCTTGAGCTGAAGAGCTCAGGGACAGTGCCCAGGCCTAGAGTTCAAGTTGCACAACTGACCCCACCCTCCACCCCCAAAAAAATCTCTTCAGCAGTTATTGGAGTATTTGGATTTTTACAGATGATCCCCTTCTTCCCCCCAAAGGTTCTAAGAGACAAAATATTTGTAAGCAACTAAAATGCTGCCCTTTATTTTCTAAAATCTATGCTTATTCCTTGCTTTTTTGGGTAATTTTAGAAGATGTAATTTTAAAGATACCAATAATACTGAGAAAGCTCCTTTTATTTGAATTTACTGACATGCCTTTACTCTTCCATCAAAAAAGATGTTTCTGGCCCATTAGAGACAGCTCTTCCCAATACCAAAAAAGCATTTTTTGTTTTAGTGCCACCATTTTAAGAATAATTTGCAATTAATGTTGAATTTATTGTCTAATATATTAGACCTGTTTACGTAAAAACATATAGTAACTTTTTCCTCTATTCATATGAAAATTACATCTTTAAAAACCTTGATATCAAAAAAGCCCCTTGAGCTAAAAAGGTGGTTCAGTGGTAGAGTGCTTGCCTCGCATGCATGAGGCCCTGGGTTTGATTCCTCAGTACCACATAAGCAGAAAAAGCCGGAAGTGGTGCTGTGACTCAAGTGGTAGAGTGCTAGCCTTAAACTGAAGAGCTGAAGGACAGCGGCTAGACCCAGAGTTTAGGCCCTACAACCAACAAAAACAAAAACCTTGATATCAAACCAACCTTACATTCCTAACCCATACTATTTGGGTATGCTATGTTATTTACTATATTGTTGGATTCCATTAGTTAGAGCTTATGTAGTATTTTGTCCTTTTTTTGTAAATGGTATACAGTTCTCTTATCTTTGCTGTCCTTGCTATGTTTTGGTAAGATGATGGTCCCTCTGACATATACGGAACTACATAAAAAATTCATATGAAATTTCCTAATTGAATAGCATCATTTTAGTGCATAAGAGTTTTATCCAACTATTCTGCCATTTCCACGTTTCCTTTCTTTGTCTGCCTTCAAAACTCATGCAAGAATGGCCCTGGGGGAACAGTGGTCCACTCTTCAATGAAGTTGATCATTTTGTTTTCTTTCTGTATAGCTTTTGAATCTCTACTATAAAAACAATACGACATCAAATTTCTTTTTATGTCTACTTTTACATCTTAAATCTGTTCACACCATAGCAGACAGGAAGGGGAATGAACAGGGGAAAGCAGCCACAACAAGATACCCTCACAGATGTTCCCCCACCTCCACCTGAGCTCTACCTCCTAAAGTTTCCAGAACCTTACAAAATAGTGTATTCAGACCAGTTGGGGACTTAGCTTAAAACCTGTGTCTGGGGGCATATTTTATACTCAAATCATAAACAAGAATAGAGCATCTCAGGAGACGATAGTTTCAGAGTTGAGAAGGATCAAGTGAGTCATGACTTCTCTATTGATTCTAGAAGACTGTTTCAGGCTGAAGTTGCAATGAGTTTGCCATATTTAAGGAAAAAGCAGCCTGGTTGGAAAGTGGGGAACTAGGGAGCTAAATAGAGATGGAGTTACAGAGCAGGAAGAGCTTAAGAGCTTAGATTATTCAGGGCCCTGTGGGCTGTGATCAGAACTTCATTAGGTTGTATTTTTGTATGTGATGAGATATTTTTGGATATCTTTGATTAGAAGAGTGTTACGATAAGTTTAATGTATTTAAAAGAACATTTGGCTGTTATATGGGGAATTAAGAATTTTTTGTTTCATTAAGTATTATTATAAAAATGGTTATACAAAACAATAACTGGGCACTGATGGCTCATGCCTGTAATCCTAGCTATTCATGAGGCTAAGATCTGGAAGACTGTATTAAAGCTAGCTTAGGCAGAAAAGCCTGCAAGATTCTCTCTCCAAAATAGCCAGGAAAAAAAGTAGGGCTGGAGGCTGGCTCAGTGGTAAAGTGTCAGACACAAAAGCAAGCAAAGTGCAAACAAGTGCAAAGCCACGGGTGTGTGTGTGTGCGCGCGCGTGCGTGCATGCATGTGTGCATGTGCCCCTGTGCACTTGTAATCCTAGCTACTTGAGAGGCAGAGGTCAGAAGATTTGTAACTTGAGTCTAACCTGGGCAACACGTATGTGAGAATCTATCTCAACCAATAAAAAAGTTAGGTGTGGTAGGGTGAGTCTCTTACCCCAGCTGTTTAGGTAGTATAAATAGAAGACTCTGGTCCAGGCCAAGACCAGGAGAAAATGTGAAACCCTATTTAAAACATACCTAAAAGAAAAAGGAACTGGAGGTAGAGTTCCTGCCTAGCAAAGCTCAAGGCCTTGAGTTCAAACTGCAGTATGACAGATAGATAGATAGATAGATAGATAGATAGATAGATAGACAGACAGACAGACAGATAGGGTTTGAAAGGTCTTCAGGAAGGCATAGGATAATATCTCTTTGCTAGAGTTGGAAATACACAGGTGAGAAATTAGAGCTTTGCATGGCTGACCTTTATAAAATCCTTTTTACCTATACCTTCCCCCACAACCATTTTCCTCCCACTTTATTCTTCAACGTAAGGTTCCTAACCATTATTTATACAGATTATTTACTTTGCTCACTTTCTTGCTTTTTGTTCTGCACCACACCCATTGCCAGCCTCATAGCATCATTAAATGTCCCAATATATCTAGTCATGTTAGAGTTTTATATACCTGATGAGACATAGAAAGTAGATTAGAATCTTTTTTTTTTTTTAAAGAAAGCCTCATTTGTACCCTAGAACTGGCTGAGCAGCCTCGCGGGCAGCCATTGTAAGGCAGCAGACAGCCCAGAGGTATTTGGGAAGGCAGCACTAAAACAAAGCAACCTTTAAATTGATTTAGGAAAAACACTTAGTTACCACTTCATGGTAGGCAAAACAACAATAAATCTTCAAGGAAGATTCATCCTAGCACATTATGAAAAATAAAACGAGTATAAACTCATTGGCTGCAGTCAGCATTAGTTTTTATGGCTTTTCCATGAATGTTTATGAGGATGAAAATCTGTTTATTCTTCTGGCTGAAATTGGAAGGACCTCCATGGGCTTGCTCAGGTCTGTCTGTGGCTTTGACTTCTCAAATCCATGTTCGGTTACGGCTGATGCCACTTTGGTAGCTCCAATGCAGCCATAAGCTGAGTGTTTACATTTGGAAACTGTGTGTGTTCCTATCACCAGTCAGAGTCTCCCAAGATCCTCAAGGGTAGACGTGGTTCAGAACCCTGTGTACCATGGCCTGGTAACCTACCAGAAACCCTCCAGTTCCTCTCCACAATCAGTGTCTCCTCTCACCTTCTAACTGTTTTTCTCCAAGTCAAAGCTGGCCAGCTGTGTCTTCTTTGTCTTTAGATGCCTCTTCATAATCCACCTGCCCCCATTCAGCCCATCTGATATAATCTTCTCAGCGGCTTACCTGAAGTGTATTTTTTCTCTTCTCTCACTTTGCTGTTCAAGATGGCCATGCTCCACAGATTGTCATGCAAGAAAACTCCTACATTCTCCTGGATTTCTTTCCTGCTCCCTGCTGCTTACAGATCCTCAAAGGAAGTATAGGGTATTTCAAAAAGTATATATTGTCTTATGGATAGATCTTTAAGAAAAGGCCATCCTTTTCTTTTTTGCCTGGGTAAGACTTATTCTTTCTAAATACAGCTCTTGAAATCTTTCGTGAATTTTCTTTTTTTCTTTTTATAAAATCTGAGTTGTCATATATATGTGTGTATATATATATATATGTATATATATTAAAGATACTGTACAGAAGGGTTACAATTACATGAGTATAAGGTAATGAGTACATTTCCTATGGAGCATTGTTACCCCCTCCTTTGTTTTTCCCCTACCATCCCTTCCCTCCCCACCTCCCTAACTCCTCCCTCCCCCTCCTCATCCCCCCAACCTCAAAGCTGTAAATTTGTTTTCAACATAATGTCTTGTACATCTCATTGTTACAATGGGTCAACCTTTATCCCTATTAAGCATTTTGTTTTTTTCCCTTTCCCTCTCCAAATTAGAAAAATGTATATACAAGATGCAGGGCACCGACATCAAATATAGTGAAAACAGAGGTTATACCGTGGGGGAGGAACATACCAAAGAAACAACAAAATCACATAGTACATTATAAATATGTTAAAAACAATAGCAAGCAAGAAAAAAACACCATGTCCCTATCTTGGGGTTCATTTCACTTAACATCATCTTATATGGTCATATATACATAGCTTTTGACCTTTTCTGCTTGGCCTAGACATATACTAGTTATTGCAAATAAAGGAAGCCATGGGACCTATGTTTCTTTGGGCCTGGCTTATTTCACCTAATATAATTTTTTCCAAGTTTTTCCATTTCCTAATAAATGGGGCGATAGCATTCTTTTGATGGAGGCATAGAATTCCATTATGTGTATGTGTGTGTGTGTGTGTGTGTGTGTGTATGGAACCAACCCAGATGCCCCTCAGTAGATGAATGGATCAAGAAAATGTGGTATGTGTGTATGTGTGTGTGTGTGTGTGTATACACACACATACACACATACACACACACACACACACACACACACACACATGCATACCACATTTTCTTGATCCATTCATCTACTGAGGGGCATCTGGGTTGGTTCCATATCTTAGTTATGGTAAATAATACTGCGATAAACAGAGTTGCACTGGTAGCTTTAGTATGGCCTTGTTTGTGATCTTTTGGGTAAATGCCCAAAAGTGGAATTGCTGGGTCGTAGGGGAGCTCTATGTGGAGTCTTTTGAGGAACCTCTATACTGCTTTCCAAAGTGGTTGAACAAGTTTACACTCCCACCAACAATGCAGTAAGGTTCCCTTTTGTCTACATCCCCTCCAGCATCTGTTATTAGATTTGTTGATTATAGCCATTCTAACTGGGGTGAGGTGGAATCTCAATATTGTTTTAATTTGCATTTCTTTTGTGGCTAGAGAGGTTGAGCATTTCTTCATTTGTCTATTGGCCATTCTTATTTCCTCTTAAGAGAAGTTTCTCTCTTTTTTTTTTTTTGCCAGTCGTGGGGCTTGAACTCTGGGCCTTGGCACTGTCCCTCAGCTCTTCAGCTCAAGGCTAGTGCTCTATCACTTGAGCCACAGCACCACTTCCGGCTTTTTCTGCTTATGTGATGCTGAGGAATTGAACCCAGGGCCTCATGCATGCAAGGCAAGCTCTCTACCACTGAGTCACCTTCTCAGCCCCCTCTTTTTAAAAATGTTTTTTATTGTGAAAATACTGTACAGAGGGGTAACAATCACATGAGCAAGGTAATGAGTACATTTCTTACCAAGCATTGTTGCCTCTTCCTTTGTTTTTCCCCTACCATGCTTTCCCTCCTATCTCCACAACTACATTCCCTCTTTAAAACTTTAGCCCACTTACTTATTGTGCAAGTGTTCCTTTGAGTGTTTGTTTTGGGAGGATTAAGTTTTAAGTATATTTTAGCTATGAGAGCCTTGTCTGTTGTATGGCTAATGAAGATCTCCCAATCTGTGGGTTTTCTATTGATCTTGCTAGCTATGTCTTTTGCCATGCAGAAGCTCTGCAGTTTCATGCAATCCCATTTGTCCAACTTTCTTTGATTTGTTATGTTTCTCGGTCTCTATTAAGAAAATTTTGGTCTGTACCAAGAAGCCCTAGAGTTTCTCCTATTCCTTCCTGTAATATTTTCAGGGTGTCTGCTTTGACTTCAAGGTCTTTGATCCATTTGGAGTTGACTCTGGTGCAGTTACCAATCTAGGGATCTAGCTTTACTTTTCTACAGGTGTTTAACCAATTTTGCCAGCACCATTTACTGAAAAGGCTGTCTTTCTTCCATTCTATTTTTTTTAGCTTCCTTATTGAAGATTAGGTGGCTATAGGTCTGTGGGTTCTGTCTGTTCAGTTCTATTCCCTTGGTCCTCAGGTCTGTTCTTGTGCCAGTACCAAGCTCTTTTGATTGCTATGGCTTTGTAGTGGAGTTTGAAATTTGGTATTGATATTCCTCCAGCACTGTTCTTTCTGCTAAGGATCTTTTTTTGCTGTTTGGGGTCTTTTATTGGTCCACATGAATTTTGGGTTGCTTCTTCTATTTCATTGAAGAATGAGGTTGGAATATTGATATATATTATATTGAATTTGTAGATAACCTTTGGAAGTATTGCCATTTCTTTTGTGAATTTTCCTATCTCCTCCTAACCCCACTTTCAGAATTTCCATGAACTCTGTTGGTAATGCTGCATTGCTTTATAACTCACTTGATTTTCTGCTTCCGTTGCAATTGGTTTGAGCACCTATGGGCATGGAGCAGACCCTGTATCATTCATCTTGCCCTGTGCTTGGAGGCAAGCATGAGTCTTTGCTCAGCAGAGAGCTCTTGGAAGAACTCAAAGGGAAAGGGGGTCCATGCCTGGTGGACTTTCATCCTTTAGCTGCTCCATGTAAAGGAAACGGAGGCTCAGGAGATGAGATGCTGTCCGCATCAGAATATTCTAACTTCTGAATGGATCATTTTTAATTCATGTAATGTATCTCAAGAGAAATTCATTATGGAAATGGAAATGGCATGGGATAATTCTACAACGCACCAGAAGGGAGAATTTGAACAAATGGAGGAAGTTACTGAACATGATTTTCACTGAGTATATAAGAAACTTCCTGAGAGACAGACTCTGTAACTCTCTTATTACGGGATTGCAATTCCTATAAAGTTACTGAGCTCCTATCATCGACGTCATGCCACAGATGGCTGTCCACCTGTTAGCACTGTTATAAAAGGAATTCCTGTAGGGAGTGGATGTTCTCCAAGGTCTTTAAAGACATGATGATTCTATGATTCTGTGACTGTTTATGAAGTCCTCAGCCTATTATGCGGTTTGAGCCCAGGCCATCCTAAACTGAGGTGGTTTGCCATGATTGCTGCTGTTAAGACTTTTACTCTAGAGTGAGACCATTATAAGATTTAGGAAGAAAACATTGTAAAGGGTATTCTTAGTGCCCTTTCTCCCCCAACCTGGTTTCTAAATTTCAGGTGCTCTGCTTTGAATCATAAAATTAAAGTCTAGAAAACTTAGCCTGTCGTTTTTTCCCCAGAGCAGCTTATGGCAGAGTTCTTCACCAAATATCTCCTGATTAAAACCCTGGCTTAGCCTTATTTGAATTCACTCTACCTGAATCTCCAAGGGCACAGAGAGGCTTTCTTTTACTCCTGTCCAGAGTCCTTCCTAACTTGGTAGCATCATCTGAGAAGAGCATTCAATCCTGTCGTCTTTGTCACTAGGTATCTGCATGGGGATCTCAGTCTTCCTTCTTCACCTACCAATCTAGAAGTTGGCTTTGATTTTTTTCCTCCTTCTTCTGCTATAAAAATGTATTCTTTTTTTCTTTTTCTTTTCTTTTTTGCCAGTCCTAGGGCTTGAACTCAGGATCTGGGTGCTGTCCCTGAGCTTCTTTGTGCTCAAGGCTAGCACTCTGCCACTTGAGCCACAAGGCCACTTCTATTTCTGAGTAGTTTATTAGAGATAAGAATTTCTCAGACTTTCCTACCCTAGCTAACTTTGAACCATGACCCTTAGATCTCAGCATCCTAAGTAGCTAGGATTACAGGTATGAGCCACTGGCACCTGGCTAAAAATATGTTCTTTATTCAGACTTATTTTTTGTTTTCTTTGTATAAGCTCAGTAGCTTTAAGGTTTTCTTTATCAGCTGTTTGAGTTGAATTGAAGCGCGTCTTCCTCTTCCGTGCGTCTCCTCATGCTATCACTCCACCAGTTATCTAATCCCTTCATCTTTTCTTCTGGACTGATTTTATTTCATGATGCAAAACACATTCAAGTCTTCTTCTTGGTCTTTTGGTTGGTCTTGGGGCTTGAACTCTGGGCTTGGGTGCTGTCCCTGGACTCTTCTTCAGCTCAAGGTGACTGCTCTACCACTTGAGCCACACAGGGCCACTTCCGGTTTCCTGGTGGTTAATTGGAGATTAAGGACTTTCCTGCCTGGGCTGGCTTTGAACCGTGATCCTCAGATCTCAGCCTCCCAAATAGCTAGGATTACAGGCATGAGCCACCAATGCCTAGCTCAAGTCTTTGACATTCTTACTCACGTATACTCACATGCATCCACACACATGCATTCATGCACACACATACATACCATGCATACACACATATTGTGACATATATGGCACACTCATACACACTTGTATGTACACACATGTGTTCTGTCAGTCTCAGTCTCTGTCTCTCTTTCTCTCCTGGCTTCCCTTACCAGTGTCTCCTCTTCCTTTTTCACCCTTCCAGCCTACTGAAAGGAGTATTTCCTCCCTCGAGTCTTAGAACCATTTGAGAGGGGGGGAGGGGGCGGGGGGGCCGGGTGCGGGGAGAAATCCAGTCATCACTTTGAGTGAACATATTTGAAAATGGAGTAGGGAGAGATGACGGGAACCATGGAAGATGTGACATTGATCTTTGTACTCATAAAATGACATCTTGGGATTGAAGCTCCTTTTACAACTGCTTAAAGATGAATAATAATAATAATTTTTAAGAGTCTTTTAATCATCTGGATCCTACCATCATCTTACTGGACCCTTTATCTGGTCTTGATTATACAAACATCTATCATGAATGAATTCAGAAAGCAGGGGCATCTACTCTAGACCAGGAACTGCTGGGGACCATGAGCAAGGGCACAGTGCGTAGAGTGAGGGGCCAGTCACACGCAGGCAGCTGGAGACTGTGCTTACAGCCACGTAGGAAGCCAGGGGCCAGTGTGGGAGCCGCCCTGCCATCCTAGACACCTTCCCTGAGAATGTCAATGAACCACTTGATTTAGCCAGTAGTAGACAGGGGAGACCAAAGAGGGCCATGCGCCGTAGAAGGCAGTGTCTGGTAGGGGAAAGACCTGGACCAGCTTTGAATACCAACTTTGCCACTTGCTGACAGTGTAATGTTAACCCAATGGCTTGATGCTTCTGGATATGTGTCGTGTCTGGGTGCCTTGGGGCCCTGTCTCCTGGATTTCCTGTGAAAGCAAAGACCTTGGCCCACCCCTGGGCACTCTCCTAGCAGAGGGAGCAGAAATGGACATGGTGGCCGTGCTGTGTTTACGATTTGGCTTTTCAGATACCACAGAATCCCATTTCTGTGACTTGAGTAGCATGTAGGGCCCCAGGGGCCAGGTAGAGACAGGACCTTGGCTGGGAGCTTCCCCTTTTGGAGCCCTGCAGATTGAGTTATCAAGGCACAGACAAGGCTGTGCAGAGTATAGGTGTGAAAGGTCCTAACGTGTGGTGACTGGATGTGTGTGTGTGTGTGTGTGTGTGTGTGTTGGTTTATTTTGGAGCCTGAAAGACACAGCAGATGCTTGACCAAAGGCCCTGCCTCTGAGAGCATTCACCCTGCACCACAGCCTGAAAGCCTGAAAGCACGCAGAGGAAGATTTGTGCCTTTGCCCATTTGTGGGACTGGGCAGTCATCCACTGCTTAATGAGAACAAGGCCCACGGCAGGTCCGGCCTTTGAAGCAGGGCTGGAACGGCTGCTGCGTGTGGCTGGGAGTGGCCTGCACTGCTGGATGGCTTCAGCCTCACAGATTTCCCCCAGCCCTGGGGCAAATGCCCACTGCTGCTGTTGGTGGAGGCAACCACCACTGTTCTCACTGCCCGTGCTGGCTCTGCTGTGCCGCAAGCAGCCGGGTCCCACAGAGGCACCACGGGGGCACAGAGGGAAAGATGAGGAGCCCCTTTTCTTCACGTCCGTGTCTCCCAACTTCAGCTGGGATGGAGGCAGAGGCCCCGTTTCTGCTTTGCTGGTTCCTAGCCTTCATCTCCATTAAGAACTGTGGGTGCTTGTAAGGAAGCATTTGCTCTCACTGCCCTGCTCTGTACTCAGTGCTACCTTAGCATTTGCATCTGGACTTCTGTCTCCTGTCTCCTGGCCCAGTGTCCTATCCCCACTTAGGCTGAAGACCCCTTGGGAGAGGGGAGAAGGGCTGAATGTTGATCACTGATGGTAAATAAAGTGGTCCAAACCACACAAGGTCATAGGGCTGATAGCTCCAGCTGCTGTGTATGTGGAATTTTCTAGAAGGTGGCAACAAAGAGGGCAGGGAGGCTCTGCCCTCCTTCCCCGTATCCTGCCCCATTATCTCTTCTATCCCACCTTGAGTCTTTGCAGTATCGAACACAGTGAACTTAGAAATACATGTTTCCTTGAGTTCTGTGAACTGCCCCAGCAAATCAACCAAAGCAAGGATTTAGAGCCACAATTAGGAGCCCAGGCACAACAGCCTAGAGTTTGGGACTGACTTCAGATATGTGGTTTGGTCACAGGGACAAAGGTGTCTGCCGTGGAGTCTGACAGTAACTGCTGGTAGACAGGGGCCAACGTGAATCACACCAGTTGGCATGCAGGTAATCTTGTGCTTGGAATTTTATTTTTTTAATGAACACAAATTCGTGCTCAATGCAATGTCTCTGCAAAATGAGATTTTGCATAATGGAGTTTATTTGCTGTCCCTTGTGCTGTCCTGTGCCTAGTCTTGGCAGGAGTATGCTTCTAAGACTCCCATGGGCACCAGGAGCCAGCAATGGGGGCTCCAGGGATTCAGTCCACCAGTCTTTTGCTTGTTTTGACAGTGAACATGAATTTAAGAGAAAAGAGACTGACTTTCTGCTGAGCAGCCATTTTTATTAATTTATTTTAGTTAGTTAATTAATTAATTAATGTCAGTTGTGGGGCTTGAACTCTGGTCCTGGGCGCTGTCCCTGAGTTCTTCAGCTCAAGGCTAGTGCTCTACCACTTGAACCAACAGCTCCAGTTCCTGCTTTTTCTCTTTATGTGGTGCTGAGGAATCAAACCCAGGGCTTCATGCACACAAGGTAAGCACTCTACCACTGAGCCACCTTCCCAGCCCCATTTTTAATGTTTTTTTTATCAACATGGGTTAAAAAAAAAAAGACCTTTTGGTTTAGATGCAAATTTGATCTAGTGCAAATTTATGTGGCCTTCACGCTTTAACTCTTGGCCACTAGAGGGGGGTAGTGACCAGGCTTCCCTCTACTTGGCTGGCTAGTGAGATTGTAAGATCTGCCCAGCTCTGCCAAGATTGGCCCAAATTGAAATAATGAGGAATTATCTCCAGGAGCGTGTCGGCTCAGCAAACGTCTGCTAGTTGGGGTCCCTCTCTTTATGGAATCCATGTTTTGTTCTTGAGCAAAGACTGTTCATCTAACTCTAGCACCAGGTTGGGCATCCTGCATGAAAAATCCAAAAGCTGATATGTTCCTAAATCTGAAGCTTTTTGAGCACTTATACACAGTGGGAAATTGCATACCTGTCCTCATTTGAAAGATTCTAGTTGAAACACCTGCACGCTAACAATACTGTATATGTGTAGAGTATATATGCACAGAATGAGCAATTGAATACGCAAATTAACTTTGTGTTTTGACTTGAGTTCCATTACTCAAAGCATCTCATTTCATATATGTAAAAATTTCAAACTGAAAATATTGCCACTGACCAAAATACATTTTACTCATAAATTGATGTTGAATTAAAACTTCCTTGTACAGTTATTCAAAAGTAATAAAAATAAATTAAAAAATTCAAATCCAAAACACTTCTTGTCCCAAGCATTTTGGATAAGGGATAGTGAATCTGTATAGTCTCTGGTTTGGGCCACTTTAAAGTTGTAGCCTCAACTATGGAGGAAATAGAACACACACAACTTCTTAGATACAAGAAAACTTAACTGTGGGCATCATCATGGTACTGTCCCTATATAGCCTCATCAGTGACCTTGCTGTGGGAGAAAAGATTCTAGAAGATGCTGTCATTTGGTCAATGCTAAAGTCATCACTCTCCTGAATGTAGGTATGTAGGACTTCTTTCTTTCTTTCTTTCTTTATTTTTTTTGGTCCTGTCGTGGGGCCTGAACTCTGGGCCTGGGTGCTGTCCCTCAGCTCTTCAGCTCAAGGCTAGCGCTCTACCACTTGAGCCACAGCGCCACTTCCGGCTTTTTTTTCTTTTTGCTTATGTGGTGCTGAGGAATCGAACCCAGGGCCTCAGGCATGCAAGGCAAGCGCTCTACCACTGAGCCACCTTCCCAGGCCTGTGGGACTTCTTTTTAAATAGGCATCCATCCATGGAAAATCATAAGCAATACTCCCTTTAAGAAGAGAGCTCGAGGACCGGCATCATACTACAAAAATAATCCACAGTTTTAAAAGTACAACAAAGACTAGGGATCTTTTTGTACCTACAATGCCATGCTAGATTCTACTGAGCACACCAGGCCATCCTCCTCTAGGAATGCCATGGAGAAAAGAAACAGGATTTTCAATGTCTGGAGAGTTTAAAGCAGTCTAAAATCATTGGCACAGAGTATAAATGGATAGTGTGCATAGGGTAGTATCGTGTGTGTGTGTGTGTGTGTGTGTGTGTGTGTGTGTGTGAATGTGTATCCAAGCAATCAAGGAAGAAAGTCACTTTGGACAATTATCCATATGTTTTTTATTTTGTTTTTCTCAATTTGGTTGATGGACTCTCTCCCTCATCATGGTGGGAATGGCAGGCTACAAGGAGGGAAGGGCACACACAAGACAGCAAGGTGAGCATGTGAGGCTGTACAGTGAAGCCTAGGCAGGTAACCAAAGGGTCCAGCCGGAGAGCTCTCAGGCAGCAGATCTGAGAGTTACGGTTGACTACAACCCTACAAAAAAGAAATCCCCCTGCCATGCCCATTAAGAGGTAGACCCCATGCCTATCAGACCTAAGATGAAGTGATCTGGAAGCTCTCTCTAGGCTTTGGCCTGGAATGTTTTCTTCCACTGATCCTCAAGTCCCAGACGATGTGCCTTCCACTGAGAAACTTTCTGGGACCCCACCACACCCCTTGGAATCCTATTGTACTGGTGGCTTCCTGCCCATGGTAGCCGTGTGCTATCTGGCGTTTGGCTGGTAGTGTCTACACCATCTCTTTCTAGGCAGGACCCATGCATGGAGTTTATGCCTTGCTCCCTGACTGGAATACACTGGGATCCATGAGTTTTGGGGTTTTTTTTTGTTCACTTAGGAGTGGGCTAAACATGAAACTCTGAGGGTGAGGAGGAAAGAGGTTTGTGCTGTCTACAGCCAGAGAAGAGGCTGGACTCAACTCCAGTATCCTCCTACTCTGTCCCTCTTGATCAAGTTCAGGAAATATACAAACTATTAGAGAAGCCTGAACTTGCTCTACTGTATATATATATGCTCTACTGCACATGTGCATGTACTGTACTATACATCTACACGTTTCTACAAGAGTAGTGGTGGCAGCTACCTGGGGGAGATGTTCTGAGGGACGATGGAGCCCCAGAGAGGCCTTCTTACCTTGGCTACCCCTTCTAGTTGGTTCTCTGCAACTTAAGGTAGACCGCTGGGGACAGAGTTTTAGTCTCAGAGTGGTTGACTGAGTTGGCCAAGATTCCACCATCTTCTCTTCCTTCCCTTTTCAGCTAGATAGCCCAGTACCAGCAAGCCAAAGATGCCTTTCTTTCTTTCTGAGCAAACTGTACCACATGTATTTCCTAGTTCTCTTCCTCTTGCTGCTGACTTCTGCCTGATTGTTGTCACTACTTGCCCGAAAGCTAATCTCTAGATTAACAAGCACAGTCTAGCCAAAGACGCTTTCTGGTGACAGAGGGGAAAATCCAGAGCTCTGGCTCTGGCTCCCACATGACACTAGCTATGTATCTCTTCTGACTTGTCATTCTGGTCTCCAGGTTCCTGATGGCTAAGACATGTGTCTTTCCAAACCATACTTGCCTTAGAGGCCCAGTGGTGACCCTGTGGTAGGGAAAGCCACTTGAATTTGCTGTTGCTTGGAAGCACAGACAGGGCTGATTTCGGATTTTAGTGGGATCAGTGACCATCTAGAATGGCAGGCCTTCTTTGTGATAGTGAGGCTGTTCTTCACTGGGATTGTAGCAGTGAGGCAGAATTCTCTTACCATACCCCCTTCCTAACAGCCATGAAATTAAACATTCCATTAGGAGGCAGGAGATGAGCACAAGAAGTTCAAGGTGAAAATGACAGCCAAGAAGGTTCTTGCAAAAAGTAGCTTTATCCAAGGGTTTCCTGTGGCCAGTGGCTCTCTCAGCCTTATTAAGAGGTAGCCACCAGGGACTAGTGACAGGGATGGGAGTTGAGCTCTTCCATTATCCCTGTGCAACCACCAAATCCTACAGCAGGTGACTGAGACTCTTCATCCATTCTGTATGGGTGTGGATAAATGGACCCAAGGCATTGTCAGAGTTTGGATATTCTGCCCAGCACTGTGATTGGACACAGCCCCCTTTGGTCCAATATAGGCAAAGGGTGTTATGGTTCAAAGGCTCTATGTGACACCACAGATATGGGGGACAGGGCACTCAGTAGGGAGTGGTTGTCCTTTCTTGGCCCAGTGGATACGTGGAGTACTTTGCATCACTATAGGCAGGAGTAGTAGGAAGGTAGGAGGAAGCCCGAAGTTTGGCCACTGAGACATGCTCTATGACAGTAGTAAACTGAGCTGGAAGGAAAGGATGGACTCAGAAAAGTAGATTGGATTCTGCTTTGCTAGGGACCTTGAATTGAATTTGATGTCAAGAAGTTTGGCCTTTCTTTTAGATGTTCAGGCCATGGCGGGAGTGAGCTTGATCCCAGTCTTACTACTCAGGCCTCTCTGGGGGAGGACAGGATCGGTTTCCTGCTGTGATGCAGCTCTACTCATAATAGTACTGTTCAACAGCCTGGGGGCTGTTCAAATTGGTCATTGAACATAGGAACATAGGAACCATGGTTGACCCAGCTGCGGAGATGACTGTCCTTTCATTTCACTGTTACAAACTTATTGCAATTTACATAGCCACGTGTGGTTTTGCAGGAGATGGTGTGGTAGCATGATGGAAAGGAAAGATATTGAAGGCTGTGCTGCAAAGCAATTGTGATCAACTGAACCACAGGTTGGTTTGGATATTGCTTCTGTGCTGGATCATTGAAACACACACACACACACACACACACACACACACACAGAGTACACTACAATAGAGATGGCAGGCAGTTGCACCAGCTCTCTTGGCTTTTTCTCCCTCATCTCAGCATATTGAAGAGCTGTGTGAAGCACACGGGGTCTGCCCACACCTCTCGGCTGCTGGTCATATGCCAGGAGCAGAAGGGCATCAGAGGAAGGGAATCTGAACGACAGCTCTAGACTCATTAAAACTCCTGTGCTGGAAAGTATGCTTTAAAGCAACTGTATGGCTGTATGGCATTTTGTTATTTCTCTTGCAGAGAAAACAGAGTAGGAAGTGTTGTTTACCTTGTAGAGCCTTCCTGCCAAAGTTCAGTGTGGTGCAACCTGTTTGGGTGGCTGAGTTTCTGGATCTCTTCCACACACAAAAGGACTGTCATTGTGACCCAGAAGCAGACGCCAAAGCCATCAATCTTGGTTACTCCTAAAGATAGTTAAAATTTTGTTATTTATTATATAAAGCAAATACATACATCCAGTGTATTCATGTGAATACATACTGATTAGTCTTCCAGAAACATAAAAATGCACCTCCAATGTGTCATCTATTAGAGGTTCCTCACATTGAATTCTTAAGTGTGATTAACAAACTGAACAATTGAATAAGAGTAGGACTTTTATTTTCCATTCTTGAAGCTTGGAGTATATTTTAAAAGATGGTTTTTATTTTGCCCCTTAATAAATTCCTTTGTAACCAGAAAAATCATGATTATTCCACTGTTCATTCTGTCCATCTGGCTATCAAGTTCGCAGCACGGAGACCAGCATGTGGAAGTGGGAGGGGCCATACCAAGTGAATTGACTCCAAGCCTATGTCAGGAGACCTTCAATAAGAGACCAGGGAAATTCTGAGCAAGAGAACTATTTTAAAACTCTGTAATCCTTGCTACTCAGGAGGCTGAGATCTGAGAATCACAGTTCCAAGCCAGCCCGGGCAGGAAAGCCCGTGGGACTCTTATCTCCAATAAACCACTTGAAAACTGGAAGTGGCACTGTGGCTCAAGCGGTAGAGCACTCGTCTTGAGTTGAAGAGCACAGGGACAGTGCTCAAGCCCAGAGTTCAAGCCCCACGACTGACAAAAAAAAAAACCAGAAAACTATGACCTACAAATGGATGTATCTTTCCCCCCCATTTTAAATTTGGCTACTGTATTTAAATAATAAAACCTACCAGGCTATTATTTTATGTTGTTTTGAAAATTGTGATATTTATCTTTTTAAGACGTAGCTGTGTTCATTGCAGGGACTCAAAACTAGAGCCACATATCTGAGCATATCTGTTTTCAGTTATATTTTGTTTTCGGACCGTGATTACACAATGTTGAATTTTTGATTCACCCCTCCCCCTCCCCAACCAAATTAATCCCTTCTGAACATTTTCCTGAATTTGAGAATTCATTTCCAAAACAGCATTATGATGTCTGGAGCATGTTTCATAGCCATGTCACCTAAATTTGTTTAACTGGGCAAGTTAGATTATTTCCTTTCCTTCTTTTCTTTTTTCAATTTAAATTTCATTGGGATAAAAATCCCTGTATTTGAAGTCTTTGCCCACATGGATTACTGTTTTCTTCAATACAAAATTTCTTTTAAAGAAAAAGAACCTTTCCTTGGACTATCTATGATGATTCCCAGAATGTTCTCAAAAATATACGTTTTTAAACATAGTCACTGTGATTTATTGTTGTGGTGGTGGCGGTGGTGGTGGTACTAGAGTTTGAACTTGCAAGACAGTAACTCCAACATTAAGCCATGGCTCCAGCCTTTTGTGTGCTGGTCATTATCATTATTACTCTTATTATTATTATTATTATTGCCAGTACCAGGCTTGAACTCAGGGCCTTGAAGCACCTTGACTTGGTTGCTTTCTGTGAGCCATGCCTCCAGACCTGCTTTTTGCTGCTTATTTTGGAGATGGAGTTTTGTGGACTTTTTCTTCCTGAGTTGGCTCTGAATCACCATCTTCCATTGTCGCGACCGCCTCGACCCGCAAGGATGACGCGACAACAGGTCCTTCTTTCAGACGGTTTATTCAGGACCTTATTTACAACTTCTTTTCTCCTACTTCTCTCCTGCCCGCTTCTTCCTTCTTCTTCCTGCTTCTCCTCCCCATCCGCCCCCGCGCTCCAGTTATAAGCCTCCTGG
>NW_012267421.1:2315739-2414727 GCF_000151885.1 Dipodomys ordii
CTTCTTTTCTCCTACTTCTCTCCTGCCCGCTTCTTCCTTCTTCTTCCTGCTTCTCCTCCCCATCCGCCCCCGCGCTCCAGTTATAAGCCTCCTGGATGGCCAATCCTGAAGCGCCACGTGGCATATACTGATAGGACTGCAAACACGGAAGCAAACTAGGAGCCAAGTCATAGCCATATAAGGAGTTGTTTTTTACAGAGAGCACTTGTCACGGGGAAGACAGAAAGCAGGTCGCAGCTTCACCACGCGGCCCTGCCATTTTAGCTACAATGTTGCTTTTGCAGCCGTCTTTGGTCTCGGCTCCCGCAGCTCTCCACATTCCATGTCTCAACTTCCTTAGTAACTAGGATTAGAGGCCTGAAACACCAGTATCTAAGTTGGGCTGGCTACTTTTTAGGTAGGCCCTCATTTCCAGGCATGTGCTTGGACCATGATCCTCCATGTTTTAGGTTCTCTATCATTCATAGCAATTACAACAGTCATACAGCACCATGCTTAGCTGTTTCCATCGAGATGGGTAGGCTTTTCTGCCCAGGTTGGCCTGGAATTACAACTCTCCTGATCTCAGCCTCTTGAAGAGCTGGAGTGATAGACTCACACTACTGTGCTCCTGCATTAGTTAAGAAGGGATCTCATGAACTTTTTGTCCAGGTTGGCCTTCCGATGATCCTTTGATCCTCTTGATCTCAGCCTTGCAAATATCTAGGTGAGTGGGTGTGAGCCACCATCACCAAGCCAAATATGGATTTTGACCGTGGTTCTGGTTTTACGGGGCAGAGCTCAGCTGTGGGACTGTAGGCACATTTCTTGAAATCTCTGTGTATCCATTTCCCTGTCTTTTGAGGCCATGGTAATTGTGGGTGCCTGTGTAGACTCCTGGACACATTGCATGTAAAATTCTTGACCCAGCACCATGCACTCCTTAAGAGCAGCTGATTTAGCCTTCCTCCAGCTAAGAGTGTGTATCGCCTTTTCCATATTCTCACAAGCACTGGCTACAATTTTGTATAAAAGTTATCAACTTGATGCTTTTAAAATTACATAAAAATCTTTCAAGTAAACGACTGGGTTTGACATGTCACTCTCTGAACTCTTGTTTCCCTGGCTTTTACTATGGGGGCTAATTGTTAACTGGGCCTGTTGGTGAGGTAGAGAACAGGTATGCAGTGATTATTCAGTGTGTACCTAAAGCAGTCTCTCTCCACAGTCCCAGAGCATTGGGTGTAACTATTTATAATTCTTTTTAAATTGAAGAAATTGCTTCTTGAAGCAGACAGTGGAACTCAAGTTAAAAAAGGCAGGGGGGGGGGATTCTCTCACAAACCTTTCATTCAAATTAAATTTTACTTGTTTACTGTTCATGAAATCATACAGAATCACAGATGGCCTTCCCAGCTGGGTGACATTTCCTCATACTCAGGCCAGCCCTTTTCTACATAACCACGCCATGTGATCAGGCGTGTGGATGCCGGTGCAGCCATGCCATGTAATGGCTGTTGTGTACATGGGAAAGAGTCTCCAAACCCTGTGGGCCTGGAAGAGGGTGGGGTTCAGAGACTGCTGAGGAAGTGAAGTCGGCCCGGGGTCAGAGGTCAGAACCTAGACAGGTCAGAAACGTAGTAGTCCACTCTGAGCCTGCAGATGATGGATGTGGCCTCCCCTGAATTGAAAACTAAAGCAACAAAGAAGGACAAGGTGGTAGGGGTATGTGTGTGTGTGTGTGTGTATGTGTGTGTGTGTGTGTGTGTGTGTTTTAAGGATGGGATTGATGTAGAGATGGCACCATCACTGACATGCAGCAGGCTCTTGAGGCTGAAATGCACTTGTTCCCTTTGTCTTTGTTCTTATTTCCAATCTGGGTCTCTGTGTGCTGTGGTGGGATCTCTTCTTAGGTGCCACGCAGGACCATCAGTCCTCCCATGTTTTATTGTTCAGAGCAGGTGGGGCTCCAGCCAAACTCCTGGGCTAGGTAAGCGCTCTCTGAGGCCATGGGCAAATGCATCCCACATCAATGGACAACATTAATACACTGACAGTGGGTGTCTGTGGCATGCTCATAGTCTTGTGTCAGCATCATCTGTGCTGCTTAGACTCTTCATTCCTGTATATTCTTTGTTCAGTCTTGCAGTGGATTCTGGGAAGGAGGAAATTCCTTCCTTCCTTCCTTCGTTCCTTCATTCCTTCCTTCCTTCCTTCCCTCTTCCTTCTCTCTCTCCCTTTCCTCCTCCCTCCTCTCTTTCTTTCTTACTCCTCTTTCTCTCTCCCTGCCTCTTCTATCCATCCTCTTTATAACAGGGTTTTTGTTGTTGTTTTGTTTTGTTTTTTTGGTCCAGTCATGGGGCCTGAGCTCTGGGCCTGGGCGCTGTCCCTCAGCTCTTCAGCTCAAGGCTAGCGCTCTACCACTTGAATCACAGCGCCACTTCCAGCTTTTTTCTTTTTGCTTATGTGGTGCTGAGGAATCTAACCCAGGGCCTCATGCATGCAAGGCAAGCGCTCTACCACTGAGCCACCTTCCCAGCCCCTATAACAGGGGTTTAAAATCTTCCCAAGACCTCTAGCACTTGATCCATGATCTCAGCACTTACTGCTCTTGGTATTTTGATATAGGGTCTTACATTTTATGCCTAGCAGTGTGAACTGTGATACTCCTATTTATACTTCCTGTGTAGATGGGACAACAGACACACAAATTATGGTCCTCCTAATCTCAGCCTCTGGAGTAGCTGGGATTAAAAGCATGAGCCACCACACTTGGCAGTTTTATTAACCTTCAAGGCCTCATGCATAAATGTCAACGCTAAACTTGTTAGACAGTAAAGGTAATAAATTTGCTTCGAGGAGGGCGAGGATTATAGTATGGTGTAATAAAAAGATGACTACTCTCCAAGTGAGGAAGGATGATTTGATTTGTCCATTTGCCACTTAGAAGTATAACTCAGGGCCCATCTATTCATTTGTGAAATGATCCCTTCATTAATAAGACAGGAACTGTAGTACACTTCGTTTGCCATTCATCGGCAGACTGCACGGGTGAGCACTTTTTAAAGTGTGATATGATCTACAGGGTAAGGTCATTATTGAGTCTTTATTGTGGACGTGTTAGAAATGTGCTAGTTTGCATTTAAACACACTTCAGTTCCATTTATGCTGTGCCTCAGCGTCTTCATATTTTAAAGATGGAGATTTCGATTCAATCTTGTTCATCTCTCCATCAACTTAGAGGCTTTAAATGCTTGCTTTATTGGGAATTTGTCATCTTACGTTCTAAAGAATGAGGCCTAGGACATGTGAATGGCACATTTTCAGAAAGCCATGAGGGTTTACGCTCTCACCAAGTTGGTTGCCGTTTTGTGTTCTATCACAATAAGATCTGGCCATTTTTTTGTCCATGCTATTTGCAGCATGGTAGCATGTTGAAGGGTAATTATTTGCTTCCAAATTAAGTAACATGAAATGAACTCAGCTCCTCAGCTGCAGTACCTACGTGCTACATATTCAATAACCACCTACAAGACAGCAGCTACTGCCTGTGACAGTGGCGAGTGTAGGGCATTGTCATTGCCACCAGTCCTGCCCAACAATCTTGTCTCAGAAGAAAGAAAACCTAATATTGTTGCCTTGCTCAATATTGTTGCCTTGCTCAGAACAATCCAGTACTGAGAGATGTACAGAGTTTTTACAGTGTTTTTACTTGTCCAGTCTAAGATAGCAACCCTTGATGGTCAATCAGGGCTTCACATCTCTCCACCCAACATTTTGTTAGAGTCAAATTGCAGATATTTGCTGATGTGATATTTTCACATGATCCCTTCTCTCTGTCGTGTCCCTTAGGTCCTGCTTGACAGACATGTGTGAATGTCCTGTCCATAAGAACTGTTACTGTGAGTCGTTCTTGGCGTATGCTCGGGCCTGCCAGAGAGAGGGCATCCGGGTCCACTGGGAGCCTCAGAAGACCTGTGCAGGTAAAGGTGCCTGGGTGGACGATTGAGAAAAGCTCACGGCCAGCCCCAATGGACACGTGGGAGATTCCCAGAATGGCCACATCATGCTATGGATAAATGCAAATTCCAACCCTTGGCCCAACTGAACACATCTTAATAAAACACAGGGACTTCCCACAGGGCAGGGCAGGACAGGACAGGGCAGACAGCACTTAAGAGAAATGCTTGTGACAGGCACATTTTAACAATTTCAGGATTTCCACTGTTGCAAAATCCTCCTGGGCCTCCAACTCCCAGCTGGATGCACTTAGCACAGCCAGCCTGCAGCGTGGCTTAGGTGATGCGTGGAGCACAGGAGACTGAAGAACATTACAGTCATTTAAGGTCTGTGGGATGAATGCAATGGCTTTTTAGAGATCATTACACCAACTCTAGAAAGCCTCCCCTCTGATAAGCCAGAGTTCTGTCATAGTCCTGATTGGTTCTTGGTCCTCGGGCACACTAAAGAACTGATGTGTTATCTGTAGAATCTGTGCCTTAGCTCATCCACTGGGTATTTACTACAAAGTGACATTGGCATAGGCACAGTGCTTTAATGCCTGTCAGGGCTGAGGCAGCGGCCATCTGTGGCAAACCCGACCCCCACCAAAAAAGAAAAGAACAAGTACAATAAACACTTGCCAATTATGGTAAGTATGGGAAAGAAATGAATAGGGCTGAGATATAGAAAACAAATGGAGAGGGGGACTTGTTACTTAGAGGATGAAGGAGGGGGGATTTCAGCATTGCTGAAGGAACTGGAGAGGATTGGCACAAGCAGTCTACACAGCCACAAAGTAGTAGGAAATAAGTGCACTTTTGTATGGTGTGATACAGTGGGCTAAGAAATGGGGCACAGCATAAGGTCAGATGGGAGCCAAAGTGACCATGTGCAGGATTTTGTGGGCCATGGAAAGGAGACACACTGCATGTGTACCCCGTCCTGAGGCTTGAACACAGAGCCTGGGAACTGTTCCTTAGTTTGTTTTTTTTTTCCACTCAAGGTTGATGTTCTACCACTTGAGCCACATTTCTACTTCTGGCGTTTGGGTGATTAAATGGAGATAAGAGCCTTCTGGACTCCTGCCAAAGCTAGCTTGGATTTGCATTCTTCAGATCTCAGCCTCCTGAGTAGCTAGGATTATAGGTTTTTATTCCAAAAGAAATGGAGTAGGATGATGGATCGAGGAGGGGGGAATGGAAGGGGGAGCTTGGAAGGCACCTTCGTTTCCCTTTGGTGCAATAACCAGGCTGTGTCTTCAGAAACCCATCCAAGCTGATAGCTCTGTGGACTTTGCTGTCATTTCTGACAGCCCAAGTGTGATCTGGGCCAGGGTGTGCTGTCCCCTGCATGGGCACCACCCTGTGGCTCTTGACAGATCAATATTGACCTGCTATAAAGTGGCTCAGGTGAAGTGTGCCCAGGCTGCTGGGAGGGGAGGCAAGTGGGTGGCTGGAAGGGAAGCCAGGGATGCTGGGCCAAACCTGTGAGGCCATGTTTGGGGGAGAGGAGGGCAGGGGCCTCGTAGCCCATCTTGAAAACCCCCAGCTCCCACCCTTCATTCTGAGTCCCCCTTCCTTTGAGTCTAGCAGGAAATGAGGCTGTAGATGGAGACAGGAGCCTTCTATCCATCCCGGTGCAGCGGAGGACCAGCTGATTTCCATTCTCCTATTAGCTAGGGTGGCCTTGTAACAGAATGTGAACGTCTCCTCCTGGCCCAGGCCTTCACTCAGCGTCCTTTCCGTAGGTACACTGATGGAGGACTGTACATTTCACAACATCCTTATTTCAGGGACTGAGTCTCTGGATCTAAATTGCTTTTCTAATGGAAGAGCAAAATGGCCTCTGGAAACTCCCATTTACCTCTCAACATTAGCAAAGCCATCTATGTGGAGGATGACTCCACCAGTGTACAGTTAGGGGACACTGCACCCACACATGTGCACACATAGATACATACACACAGGCACACACAAATACACACACATGCACTTAAACGTCAGTGCATGTGCACATACATAACTACATACACACATGCATACATGAACATACACATACATACTATGGACTTCTACAGGTTGGCAGTTAGTACATGGAAACATGTTTTTAAAGAACCATTATTTTATTCAGGTTCTTGTAGACTATTGAAGACCATAAGAATACTATGTACTGGTTTTTAGCTCTCAGGTTCTCTGACTCATGACAGCACTTAAGGCTACTTTAAGATCAAGAAGAGACATTTTCCAGAGTAAAAAATCTTGGAAATTGAACAAAGAAGCCAGGCACGAAATTCTGAGCAGGTGACATTCTAAAGGCAAGCCTGGAATTAACACCATCATTATGACTGACATATCACTCGCCACTAACTGTGTCAAAAGGTCTAATGGAACTCTAATGTAGCCTGGGAATTACTAAACCCAACGCAATATGATGAGGGCGCCCGTGAAAGTATAGGAAAGGTTAACAATAACCATTTTATTTCTATTTATTATTTCCTAAGTGTCTCCTTCCTCAGGGACTCTATTAGCATTTTCTATTGTTTGATATCTTACCCTGTGACCCTAATAACCTATTTAATAACATTGTGTCTCTCATATTTTACTGCTAGACACTGAGACTTAGAATAGTTAGGTAATTTGCTAAAAGGCAAAGATCTAGAAAGCAAAGGAGCTGACGGTGAAAACCAGATCAACCTGGATCATAATTTGTAGCTTTAGTCATGATGAAAACATAGAAAATCAAGATCATCGTGGGGGAAACAACACGAATACATTGATTTCTGTAATTATGTGAGCCTCAACCTAGTCATCCAGGTGTTTGGTGGCTAGATCTTTATTAACCTTTGTGACTTTCCAGTTCATGTTCACATGTTCTTGGTCAATGTGACCTGGTACCTTCTGATTTGAAGTGGGTAAGTTTGTTAGGATCTTGCATTCCTTAGCAAGCAGACTTCCTGCCATGTGCCTGCCTCTGGCACTAATTGTCACTGCCCATCCTGTAGTCCATTTTATAGACAGCAGAGGGGCTAGGAGAGCAGGCTTTTGTGTGTCCTGGGAGATCTACAGGTCATGTAAGCAGTTTTCTTCCCTCTCTGTGCAGCACCACACCCTTCAGATGGTTCTAGATCTTTCCTTGCAGCCATTCTTCCCTACCTTCTAGCTCTCTATACTCTTGGCTCTTTCTTGGCTGACTGGATACTTCTGTCAAAGTCTGGGGATTAAGTAGGGCACTGTGACCTTTGGGTCAGCACCTTGTAGGTGTGGGGAGGATGGGAAGTAACAGAAACAGCTCAGTTCCATCCCTAGAATGCAGTTCATACATTGTGTC
The DNA here is from genome assembly GCF_000151885.1 of Dipodomys ordii. Classification (NCBI taxonomy): domain Eukaryota; kingdom Metazoa; phylum Chordata; class Mammalia; order Rodentia; family Heteromyidae; genus Dipodomys; species Dipodomys ordii. The sequence goes on from NW_012267421.1 coordinate 2,323,048, forward strand.
TCCATGTGTCACCACATTCATGAACTGCATGAATATGTTCAGACATTCCAGACCTGCTCATCCTCACTTTGGTTCAAAATTCCAAAATGTTCTGATTTAAAAAATGATTTAAAGCCAGACACTGGTGGTTCACACCTATAATCCTAGCTGCTCAGGAGGCTGAGATCTGACGATTGTGGTTCGAAGCCAGCCCAGGCAGAAGTCCGAGACATTCTTCAATAAACTGCCCAGAAAGAAAAGCTGGAAATGGCGCTGTGGCTCAAATGGTAGAGCATTAGCCTTGAGCAAAAGGAGCTCAGTGACAGCTCCCAGGGCCTGAGTTCAAGTCCCAGAACTGCCACAAAAGAAAAGTGATTTAACTAAATGTAATCCTTGTGCACAAACCAAATCACCTTTTTTTTTTTTTTTGGTATTTGTCCTGTGGCTTGAACTTGGGACTTCATTACTGTTTCTCAGTGTTTTATACAAGGTTAACACTCTACTACTGGAGCCACAGCTCTACTTTTGGCTCTTTTTTGTGTGTATGCTTAATTGGAGATCCTTCGTAGGCTGGCTTTGAACTGAGATAATCAAATTTCAACCATTTGAGTAGCTACAATTACAGGCATATGACACCAGCTTACATTCTTTTTGTGTGTGTGTGTGTGGTGGAGCTTGAACTCAGGGCCTGGGTGCTGCCCCTGAACTTCTTTGTGCTCAAGGCAAGCACTCTCCCACTTAAGCCACAGTGCCACTTTTAGCTTTTCTGAGTCTATTCAAACCTCTGATCAGGCTGGGAAAAATTAAGAGAAGGGATGGAGAAAGCAAACTGCTCCCAGTCATCTGGATGCAGGGGGACAGAAAAAAAAATCTTTAATATCAATCACAACCAAGGTATATTCTGAAGGTACATCAGGAGTCCAGGGCATGCCTCTTAGGGACATTCCTACAAGCTCCATCCTTTCATTTACCTTATATAGATCTTGGAGCACAGGGCAAGCCCTGGAGGATTTCTGAATAACAAATACGGGTGTGTTCCAAGGACTCATAGAAGGGCCTACGTGCCCAAGGTTTATTTGTTCCTCCACCAAAAGGTGGAGGGCTCCAAGTTTAGGTTTGGTCAATGGCCACTGCTCCACCCAAATAGGGCTTCCTGGTTTCCACCTAATAGGAGGTACTGGGGGCAGTGGCCTTTAGGATTTGGGGTATACCCGAGCAGGTCCCCAATGTTCTTCTCTGTAATTATGAAAGTTAAAAAAAATCCTTTCCGTTAACTCCCTCTAGATCCTGGTTAAGCCTTTGTGCTTCTTCCCCATCCAGGATATCATCATAGGATGCTTGATGGTCTGTAGTGACCACGGCATCCATTTGTTTTAGCATGTCTTGCCCTAGTAAATTGGCAGTGAGGTTTTTTGCCACTAAAGGGCATATCTTTCCCTGTTCTCCATCTGGGCTAGTCCATTTCATAAGGGCAACCATCTCTTTGGACTGGGAGTTGCCCCCTACCCCCAATATCGTGGGCCCAGGTGCAAGCTTCCAGTCCAAGGGCACTTCCTCCTCCCTGAATATGGTTCGAACTGCCCCCATGTCAATTAGGCAGTGAAACCTCTTTCTGCCTATGAGAATACTCATTTTAGGGCAGAGTCCTTCCACCAGGGGGACGGTCCAATGGGCCTGGGTCGTCCTGCCATGAGGCTGCCTGGGCCTCACAGCAGAGGGGGTTCTTCCTTAACAGGGTTGAAGGACGCCCCTCCCATAGTTTAAAGGCTTCCCATCTAAATCAAACTTGGATCAACAATCCTTTTTCCAGTGGTATTCCTTCCTGCACCTGGGGCAGGGTGTAGTTGGCGGTTTGGACCCTCCCCCACAGCCAGTTGGCGGGGAGGGGGGGATTGTTGTAAACAGACCCTCTAAAAGTGCCTCTCCTGCCCACATTTAAAACAAGTCCCTCTCCTGATGTTCTTGGGGTTCCTCGGCCCTGGGCTGCCAGCGCCTGGGTAATAGCCTCAGTCATTGCAGATGTCTGAGCCTGTAAAGCTAAAGCTAATGATTGGGACTGGTGCTGTTGAGTTCCGACATCTTGCGAGGCCACCACCCATCAGCCCAGGGAACTCTCTCTCCATCCCATGCAGGCCATGCGGTGGTCTGCATTCATCCCTTCCCAGACCAGCGCTTTACAAACTGATCTCGGAGGTTCCCTGCTGGCAGCTTGCGGTGAACGCTCTGTTAAGACTCGGTCTATAAAATCAGCTAGAGGCCCACCCGGTTTTTGTCTCACACCTGCTATGGGGGACTCAGTAGGCCCATCATCCAGTTTGTACCATGCGGCAAGTCCTGCCTGCCTCTCCTGGTCATGGTACGGGCCAGGTATTGCAGCCTGTTGGACGGCAGTGGAGTGCCCTTCCCCCATCCCTGTTAACGTGGCATAAGTAATAGGTATCGCAGGTTGAGCCTGCCGGTCATTCTCCTCCCGCACTCTGCATTCCTCCTTAAAGAAAGCACACCATGTAATAAACTGAGAACTGGTGAGGACGGCTTTGGCCACATCCATCCAGTCCTTAGGGACACACGAGTGATAAGCAATGTCCTGTAATAGGGTCTGGGCCCAAGGAGAGTTTGGGCCATTTCCGCCACCGCCTTGTGGAACTCTTTAAGATCCTTAGCATCCCATGGATACCATTCCAAGGGCCTATTAGCTCCTGGTGCCAGAATGACCGGGTACACTTGGGGAAGCCAATCCTGTGACCTAGGGTCTGGACTCTCGGGTGGCCCTTCCCTTCCAGGGTAGGTCTCCGAGTAGGTTAGTTCTCCCGCCCTCGGCCCCTCCATGGAAGGTTGGTAGGGGTCCGGGTCTTGCAGGTCCCTCTCGCAGGTCGAGTAGGGCACCATATCCCTCCCCCAAAAATCAGGGGAATAGGGAGGGGGGCCTATGACCGTCAGGGGCACCTGAGTCAGAGGGGTAACCTTCACCCTCATTTTGACTTCCACTGTGCACGTTTCAGTGCATTCTCGATCGAATTTGACCCATTCCTTTTCCTTCTCACTTCCCAAGTCCTCCTTTACTCCCTCTAGGCCTAATGTTGCCTCCTCCTCCTCCTTCTGTAATAGCATTACTCATACTAAGGATTTCACTTACCCTGAGAGACAGCTTAGCCTCTGCTGGTATCTTTTCCTTTCATGCCCCATGTTGGGCACCAGATGTTGGGTCTTCGTCCGTCTCACGAAAGATGGACAGGGTCTGAGGAAAGGTAAGTGCGCTCACCCATTCCCCAGCCTCCCTTAGCCCGGGAGACAAACAGACGCAGCAGGGAGTCAACTCAAGCAGGAAAACAGAGCAAGCCCTTTTTAAAGCAAAAAAGAGCTGGTGGGAGGGGAGGAAGAGGAACCAATCACTGTCAAGGTCACACCCTATCATGCACCTAAGCTTCCACGGGCTGGTTATGCACTGAACATAAAGCAAATCGGGCTGTGCCCACTCAACTCCCTCTCAGCGCCATCTTTGCTGCCCATGTGCTCTACAACCTATCACCTGTCCAACTGCAGTACACTTTCCCTGATTCCAACAGCAGTCCTGCCTTGCCCACATACCCTCCTGGTTCTCCAGAGGCCTTTGCTGCCATGGTCTGCCTCACAGATTTCTGCTTATTTTCTTTTTTTTTGTGGTGCTAGAGGAGGAATCCAAGAGCCTAACAAGCCAAGCAGCAAGGCCCCACATCCTACGACCTTTAGAGCTAGCTCTATGACGTCAGTGGGGTTTGCTCTCCAGAGACTTCTTCAATCTGTCGCCAACATTTCCATGACAGGTCAACACTCTGTCTCTTCTTGTCCACTGTGTTTTGCTCACACTTGCATCTTACACTTTCTTAGTTTGGAATCTGTATGCCAGCTTCACTTACTTATTTATAAACTTGGCCTCCTTCACCTGGAGGTCTTCGCATTGAACATCGAGGGCTGCAGAACATGTCCAGCATATAGCAGATACTCCATAAAAGGTATTTCCTGGTTCAGTTTGGGTTGAAATGGAGTTGATATTCACATGATGAAGAAAAACACCAGAAGAAGGTCTTTTCTTTTTTCTCTAATAGTTTCTCATGAACACTAGTCTGCTCTATGCCAGTTAATGATGCGGGAATGCATCAAAACTTGCTAGTAAAAAGCTTGAGGCAGTTGGGTTCTGGTGGCTTATGCTTACAATCCCAGCTACTTGGAGTCTGAGATCTGAGGATCGCAGTTTGAATCCAGCAAGAAAGTTTAGCAAACTCTTATCTCCAGTAAACTACAAAAACAAACAAACAAAAAACAAAACAAAGAGGCCAGAAGTGGAGCTATGGCTCAAGAGGTAGAGTGCTAGCCTTGAGCAAAAAGAAGCTCAGGGTCAACTCCCAGGCCCTGAATTCAAGCCTCAGGACCAGTACCAGAAGAAAAAATAGATTGAGGCACAAGTGAAATATAAATAGTTGAGCTAGAAGAATGATTTGAGGATGACAGGGGAGAAGGCACAGGAGACATTATTATTGTGAGAGAGTCAGGGAGGAACAAGAGGAAACAGTGGTAAGTTCTTCCTACTAGAAGAGTTCTGCAGAATTCTGATTAGAAGGGTTCCCAGCAAGCATCCTGGAGCCCAGAGGAGCTGGGCAGTCAGTAGGCAGCAGAGTGGAAAATGAACTTACTTTAGATCGGTCACATGGACCCCACACTGGGAAATGGAGTGCCAGATGAGACACCATTGCAATGACATCGTCATCCGACAGGCATTTCCTGAGCTACAGCACTGTACTTGGCCCTGCATTGAGTTCTGTGTCAGAACTTTGGGCAAAGCAAGACCTTCTCTCAAAAATAACCAGAACAAAATATAGGTGTGGTAGATTCCAGAGCCAAAGGAGAACTGGCCAGTTCTCTGCTGTGATTGTTTGCCCAATGATTCCATCATTTACTGGGCAAGTATTGATTGCTGGCCTATGTCCTGACACTCTTAAGACAAGCAGAAAATGATTCTTCAAGTACTCAAGATATAAGGATAGACCTCAAACCCCTCAGTTCCTCAGCAAGCATCTCAGACAGCTCAGAGAGTGAACCATAGAATGCTGTGGGTTATATTTGATATTTCAAGAGAATTCATTGGTGATAGTCTATTAGTAACTTATTCTGCTGTTGATGGGTTTGACAAATGACTGTATTGTTTATCACTACTTTCAAAGTGTCTGCTGTGTTCAGAACAGGTGTTTAGTTCATAATTAGGGCAAGGATAACTATATGAGTATTTATTATAGTTCCATAGAGAACAAGGGTCATATTTTAAGGTTGCTTTATTCAAATGCTTTCCAAAATTCTATGTTCATGTAGCTTCGTTTTCTAATAAGGAAGAAAGAATTTGTGAGGGGTAATTGAGTGATCTTTGAACAGAGACCTCGTTCCTCATTTGGTCTTAACTAGTATGATTGCCATTAGTGGGGTCTTCCTGGAATTTATTGTACAGTTTTTATGAACTTGCTATTAGGTAAATATAGTCAAATACCAATGCTTTGTGATAACACTAAATTAATCATTTGAAAGACAGAAATGGAGACCCATTTTCTTGGAAACCAATTTTATCTGTAAGAATAATATTATATACTATATTATATATTACATATTATATTATATATTATGTGATTTCTATGCCACATATTGGTTTACAAAGTTCATAACCAGCAATAAAAAGTTTAAGCTCATGACAAGGGATCTGTCATTGTCATTGGTTTGATTTGGGGCAACTTCAAATGATGGTGTCAGTGTCACTGGCATTCTTAAGAGTTCATGCTCCAAATTCCTACAGGTTTCAAGTAGGAATTGGTGAGAAAAGAGGTAGGTTTCCTGATTTGTCATTGGAACAAACTCAGATGGTAAAGTCTACATGTCATGAAACTTCGAGAATGCTTGTTATTGTTTTCTGACAAATCTATATATGAAATGTCAGGATCTCTGAGAATGCTGTCAAAAACCATCTCAGCTCTAAGTTAGCAAAGATAAAAAAAATGGCTATGACTTGTCTGTCACCCAGATCATTTTTTATATCCTCTGGCCCAGCCAGCTGCTGCCCTGGCTCCAGTCTGATTTTTCTGATTTGGTTCTCACTTGATTCAAAAGGATTCACTCAGCACATGATTGCTGAGATTAAAATATGTCACACAGTTCCAGTAGCCTTGTTTGGTTTTGTCCCCATGTGTGCAGCATCATATATTTGAATATTGATGTAGCTGAATGGATTAAATATTTTAAGGTATCACTGTTCAATTGCTAGAGGGACTATTTGGGGTTAACTTCCATGATATTTAAATAACTTAATAACCTTAACCCATTGCATATAACTCTGCATATAACTATCAATAGTTTATCTTACCCAGGAATGGAAAGCTTTTGGAGTTCACTGGCCTGAGATATAGATCTGTAGGTTTATTTATTTATTTTTCTTCTGTAGTTTTATTTTTATAGATGTAGGCAATTCCCAGAGTGTCTGAGGGACATTTGCTGTTCATTATTCCCCTGTTAAAATGTACACATGAGCCTTCACTGTGAACAGGTTTGGGCACTGATAGCTAGGAGTCTTCAGGTATGGGCTCAGGCTGCGGGCGAGTTAACATGGCTGTTCTCCACATCACCCCTTTCTTTCCTCTCCTGCAGCCACTCAGTGCAAGCACGGTGCTGTGTATGACACCTGTGGCCCTGGCTGTGTCAAGACCTGTGACAACTGGAATGAGATCGGTCCCTGCAGCAAGCCCTGCATCGCAGGCTGCCACTGCCCAGCCAACCTGGTGCTTCACAAGGGAAGGTGCATCAAGCCAGTCCTTTGTCCGCAGCGGTGACCTCTGACCCAGGCCTGGAGACTTTGCAACTGGGGGGTGGGGGGGGTAGGGAGGTCCTTGACATTGAAGTGGAAGAGCCAATGAGAGACTACAGTGTGCGTGTGCCTGATGCCTCCCATACACTCATAGAGTATATATGTGTACATATATAGATATATAGATATATTCAAAAACATTTCATCATTTATACAAATAACAGGTGGATTGTTATATGTATATTTTTTGCTATACGACATGTATTGTTTCTAGGGTCCTAAACTGTAGACCATCGGATGTACACATTGTATAAATGCACCAGGTGCTTTTAATTTAATCAGGCAGCATGCAGACTCAGTGGATGGCTTTTGCCTCACATACATTTGTCATTTGGTAGGGAAGTTTTCTAAGAAGTCTTAATTGCCTGCCTGCTTTCATTTGAGTCAGGACTTATAATTGAGTAGGGCATGTGTTTCTTTGGAGGCATTTCATGCTTCCAAAGAAAGGCATGTTGGCCCGCGAGAGATGACAGGGCACGGGTGACAGTCCCTAATGGTGCCTGCAAAGCAGGGGAGACGCTATTAGACTTTATTGAGCCCTAAGCTGATATGGTTCCCCATACTGGCTAGTTGCCAAGCAATACATATTGTCACTAGAGTGTAACCAAAGAGTCAAGTGGTTTCCTGCTGGTCTTACATTTTCCTCCAGGCTCCTAATTATATACCTGTGAGTGATGGCTGTGACGGTTGGATGTCAGGCATTGGGATGAAGGAAGAAGTGTCTGGATGACGTGTAAATTATGTTGGGTATGAGAGGATACTTGAGGAAGCTGTTGACCATCATATGAAGAAATAGGCATTTCTCTGAATCTCAGAACCATTTACAGTAGGAAAATCTAATGAGAATTCAAAAGCCATCTCTATTTTGTGACTCTCCTCTGTATTCAATGGAAAGTTTTGTCTGTTTCTATAGAATTCTTGTCCAGTGCAATTTGGGGAATATGACTATGTCATCGTTATGAGACATGAAGAGAGGATTTACTGACCATTTGATTTACTATCACTTCAAAAACAAATGGTTTATAAATTTGCTCTAATTTACTGATAGATCACTACCAGCCCCGTGTGATTCTCCTGACTTTTTGTTTTGTGTTGAACAAGTGAAAATATCAGCCAACACAAAGCTCACTAAAAGTAAAATGTTCTGCATTGTAGTAAATAAAAGACTCATGATAGAAACTGATGTATTTGTTCCTTCAAGGTGCCCTGAGTTGTGCTTTATAAATTAGCTGTATCAACTTCAAGTAAGTCATTTTTAAGGTTTATTTTGATCGGTTTATATATTTGTTTTTCAAGAACATTATTAAAAGATAATGGGAAAAACTCTCATCATTTTAGCCATCAAGTACATTTCCTTCCTCAGCGAAAGCATTTATGTTCCTTTGGCATATATTCCTGACAGTGAGGGCAGGAATTTGTTGTTGCTGTTGTTTTTTAATACTGGTCTTAGAGCTTGAAATCAGAGCCCTATCAGTGAGGCTAGCGCTCAAGGTTGGTGCGCTACCACTTGCGCCACAACTCCAACTCTTGCTTTCTTTGGGTGGGTTAATTGGAGATAAGAGTCTCCCAGACTTTCCTGAGTGGCTGGCTTCAAACTGCGATCCTCAGAGCCCAGCCTCCCAAATAGCTAAGATTACAGGCGTGAGCCACTGGCCAGAATTTGGATTTTTTTTTCTAAATAGGGATGTCCCTATTGTTTAAGTATGCAGTGTGATCAAGATGATTGGAGTGGGGGTGCATCTGGTTCTATCACTGTGTTGCCTGAGCCCCAAAGTTAAGACTTAAATACATTTAAGTCTTGGAACAACATTCTGCTTTGCTGTGACACAATAGGGCTGTGCAATACAGTGAGCAGAGAAGAGAACCAGGAGCCCTAGTCACCTCCATCCAACCTTCCCTGCCAGTACTGAGCTTTCTGGGCTGAAATTGAGATCCTGGGGCTTGCAAAGACTGCCACACTTACAAATTCATTTGTTTTTCACTTTGCTCTGAAAGGAAGGATAGGGCAAAGCAGTTGACCTCTCCTAGTTGGTTTCTGTCTTCTGCAGAATGAACAGATTCCTTCAGTTTGGCTTTAAATCCCTCTCCAGGTCACTCTGTTTTGTTTTTTTTTTTTCTTCTTCCACAAGACAGCTGCGGAGGGAAAATGATGCTGAAGGAAACTCGTGGGTGGTTATTTACAGCTCATGATTCATCCAGGAACTGAGTAACTCCAACCAGTACAGCTAAGCACACTCTTTCTCCTCACTGTGCTCAAGGCCAGCACTGGTGGGTGAACAAGGAAGGCTGTTCTGTCTGGAACAAGTCCATCTTTCTTAAGTGGCTTAAATATAAATTTGTGTGACACGTCTAATCCAGAGCTTGGCTTTGCCTCTGTACATTTAAAGAAAATCCTTAACCCAAGAAGAAAGAGAAATTAGAAAAGGCAGAGATTTATTCAGGCCTACTATCCCCAACAGGCAGGTGACTGACGGGGACAGAGAAATTGTCAGTTGATGGTTGTCCTCACATTCTGGTTTGAGCCATGGACTAGCTGTGCTATGACTTTATCTCATGAGCAATCATTAAAGAGAGTGATGAAGTATTTAATGACTGGACCTGCTATATTCACATGAGACATACACAGTTACATGATGAGAAATAATGGTGCATTTACTCCAGGAAAGCAGCTAGCACTGGTTTTAGATCTGAAACATGCATTAATGCTGTTCTGGCTATTTGGATAGATACCCTCCTCTGATGATGCTATTAGCCATGGATATTCAACTTGACACAATGTCTTTGATGGCAAACAGCACAATTATGATTCTGATTGGTGCAAGAATTTCCCTTAGCATTCTTACTCAAATATTCAACGTGTGCAAATACTCAAGATTCATTAACCTAATTAAGAAAATTAACATGGCAGGGATCAATACAATTTTTATATTCTTTTCCTTTTTATTTATTCATTCTTGGTAGTCTTGAGATTTGAACTTAGGTACTCATACTTTCTCGACTGCAGTAATACCAGTGACCCACAGCTCCAGCCCAATTTTTCACTGGATATTTTAAGGATAAGATCTAGCTTCCTCCTGGGGCATACAGCAGAGCCAAGATTAGCCTAGTTATAGCCGTCCCATTGTTCCTGGAATCTGGGAAGCTTGGGAAAACTTTGCACTTGGTGTGAGTTCAGTGTCACAGCTTTGTTTTTCAGTGTGTCACTCCTGTACCACTACATCCAGTTTTCGTCAATGGCAATGAAATCTCAGAGATTGTTCTGCTTGGGCTGGCCTGGGACCAAAATTCTCCCATTCTCAGCTCCCCTCTCCTCTCCCCCTCCCAGTTTGGGATGACAGGCAGGTACGTGTCATGGTGCCCAGCTTGGGATTGAAAAGGCATCTGGTGAACTTTTAAGCCTGGGCTGTTGTCAAGTCTCCAACTGATCAATCCCAGTCTCTCAAGTAGCCACTGGCATTTGCTGTAGATTTTTCTCGAATTAAAAAAAAACACCTGGTGATACCAGGTCTCATGGATGTACCATCTCTGTGTAGGATGCATCAAGTCCGGTCTTGTGGTACCACTCAATGCCATACAAGTGCATCTGGAACCAACAAGGATCAGATATGCATTGGGAAGCGTTTGGTGTGAGAGAACACTAACATGGGGCGTAGATATCAGGAGAGTGCGATTAGCAATCTCCTCCAAACAGAACTCTTGGGAACAAGCAGAAATAGACTTCAGTTCCAAATCCTGAGGTACAGACCATTTTGAGGACCCAGAAGTTTACATTCTGACACACTGACAGTGTTCATACAACCTAGAAAGAACAAACAAGGAAGTCAGTCAATGCCAGGGGCTATGCTGACCCTGAATTTAGGAATCCAGTCATTTGTTCCTTACCTTTCTGGGCTTAGAGTCCTATCGCTATGTTGTATTTAATGAAACAATTGGATGACAAAAGAATCAGATCCTGCTGATTAATTTTGAGCAAGCTAGCTTTGTAAAGTTGAATGTGAGGGCAAAAGATGAAGAATTTATATTTAGAAATGAGCTGGGAAAGGTGGGGAGCAAGAGTTCCAAGAAGTGAACACCAAGCCGTGAAGTAGAATTGGCACCACTCCTGGAGCTGTTCTACAGACAGCACCCCTCAAGAAGGAAGAGTATACAGTGGTGGATGAGTAGGTGGGCAGAAGACCCAGCCAGTGAGGGTATTGGAAAAGAGGCCCTGAAGGGCTTTTGCAGCTACGGATTATGGGTCTTCCTCTTCCCAACCCAGAAGTCATCCTTATCCAGGGACTGTGGTGAAGGCACAGGGTTGTTTGTAACTAAAGGTCACTTCTGGGGACATCTTACCTCCTGTCCAGATGCCCTAACAGTGGAAGGAGTGACAATATCCCTGTGGGTTGGGGCACTAAATACTAGATCATCTACAGGAGGGTTTAGGTTGTGGAGGGTTATGTCCAGGACATTTATCTCAGTGAGGTGATGGGTGGAGGAAAGGAGAGAGGGTTTTTAAGCTAACAGTGCTTATCACTTCCCCTGGACTATCTTAGGACTAGGAAGAAGGAGGTAGAGAAGGAAGATTTGGGAGCAGATCTAGCTGGATGCTAGCCAGGGGAGTGAGTGTCTGGCTTGAGTGACTGGGAGGAGGTCATGTCAGTTTCCCCCATGGGGCTCTCTGGTGGAGAGCAGGTTGACAGCAATGTCTTTTTGTCAACCGAAAGGTTTGTAGTAGGTTAGGTGTGTACTAACTCAGGAGACACCCTGAATGCTGGGGTTAAAAACATTCTCCCTGCGGTGATCCCACTCCAGGACAGATTGCTGTGGTAAACCAGACCAACACGAAGGCCACACCAGCTTCAGGAAACCCATTCTTACATGGTCCCTGCAGGAATGTATCAAGGAAGGTTTGCCTGAGAAAGTGACAAGGGAGATGCATCTTAGGTGACAAGGTGGACTCTGTGTGTGTGTGTGTGTGTGTGTGTGTGTGTGTGTGTGTGTGTGCATGCACGTGCATGCATACATATGCATGTATGTGCACGTGTGTATTGGCAAGGGTCTTGGCAGTTTGGCCATGTAAGGTACAGGTTGCTATGGATAAGAAGAGGCCGGCAGGGAGAGTGGAAGGAAGGAGGGAATGGCAGGCTCACAGACTGCAGAGGTGAAGCACACTGAAAGAGAAGCTGTGACATTGTATTCACACCCCAAGTACAAAGTCTTTCCAAACTTCCTTGATGCCTACTGGGATGGGCACAAGTAAGATTTAAGGCCTATGGTCAGAAGACCTCTGGGTATCCTGGAGCAGCTTGGGCTCAGCTTCCTTGATTGGTCTTCTGGGCATCTAGGGAGGGGAGGAAGAGGAAGAGGTGAGGGTTAACTGGTGAGAGGCACCTTCAGAACATGTGAACACTGTTTGCTTTAACAGAATGGAGATAGTGCCCATACATTGCGCCACCGCACTGACTGTGTGCTTGGCTGTGGGCTGATGATAGAGGAGGCTTGAGTCCAGGCAGCTGGTCTTCCTGTTGACCCCAGCCCTGCTCACACCCAGAGGTCAAGGCCCTGGAATCACGGTTCCCCCAGAGCTCCATCGACCGGGTCTGTCATGTCGTAGACACCTCGTGTCATAACCCAAGGTGAACACATCCAGCAGGTGCCTCTCTGCATCCTAGCCAACTTAACGTCTTCATTCCTTCTCCTGGGAGTCAACAGCCAGTGGAGTTTGGGGCTCTGGGAAATGCAGTAATTAAATGGTTTCCCTTCAGCCCCACGAGTATAAACACCATTCATTACATGGTTGTCTCCACCATTTTCCTATGTGTAAAGAATCCAAGTCCTAAACAACTCCTTCTGAATCCACCATCTCCATTGGCATTTGGGCGCAGGAGGCAGCAGCAGGCTGCCCTGCTTCAGTGCGGGGCAGGCAGCCAGGCAGTGGGCAATTCAAAGGAAAGACTCCACTCAGTGGGGACCCCTTCCATGCTGTAAACTCGCCGAGACGCTCAGACCAGGGAGCTTCGTTACTTCGCTTCTTCTTAGAACTAACCAGCTGTGATAAGAGAAGGAAAGCTAGGAGGATGACAGAGGACTAAAAGGCAGGTTTATTCAAAGCACCTGCCACTACGCATACTTCCCAAAGCCTCAGGGAGGCTGGGGACAGACGGCTTGATGGCTGTGACAGGTTTTTCAGTTTGATGTGATGGTATTTGGGGATGTTTCGTTTCACGGTAAAAACAGGGTTTTTTGTTTGTTTTTTGTTGTTGTTTTTTTCTTTTTGTCAGTCGTGTGGACTGAACTCTGGGCCTGGGCGCTGTCCCTCAGCTCTTCGGCTCAAGGCTAGCACCCTACTACTTGAGCCACACTGCCACTTCCGGCTTTTTTCTGCTTATGTGGTACTGAGGAATCTAACCCAGGGCCTCATGCATGTGAAGCAAGCACTCTACCACTGAGCCACCTTCCCAGCCCCTATTTATTTATTTTTAATGAGTGCAAATTTTTTAGGTTACAGTTCAGGATGTCAGAAGTACAAACATTTTTATTCTAACTAAAGTTGTTACTCAATTTTTGAAATTTTACATCGCCTTGGATTCCAGTTCTCATAATTCTAGACTTACTGAATACTATTTTTTTCCATATCAAATTGAATTCAAGCACACGCATTTTGAGTGTCTTTTTCCAAAGCAAAACTTGTTTTTTTTTCATTTTTAAAATTTTCTTTTACTGCAAAGATGCTATACAGAGAGGTTGCAGTTATATGAGTCAGGTAATTAGTACATTTCTTGCAAAACTTGTTTTTCTTGAAACTAATTCCATCACTTATTGCTCTTCCAGCTAACTTACTTGTCCTATCTTTTTGTGTGTGTATGAAAGCAAGCATATTGAAATATTTGTCTAAAATGATATGCATATTGTTTATCTCACCATTGCCTTTACATGAATGCTGCATATAATTTCATCCTTCAGTTGATTCTGCCCCTTCAAGCAAAAGCTCCTGATTCTTTTTTTTTTGGTCGGTTGTGGGGCTTGAACTCTGGGCTTGGGCGCTGTCCCTATGCTCTTCAGCTCAAGGCTAGTGCTCTACCACTTCAGCCACAGCGCTACTTCTGGTTTTCTAGTGGTTTATTGGAGATAAGAGTCTCATGGACTTTCCTGGCCAGGCTGGCTTTGAACTGCGATCCTCAGATCTCAGCCTCCTGAGTAGCTAGGATTACAGGGGTGAGTCACCCGTGCCCGGCTCCTGATTCTTTTTATTCCTATGCACTAAGGCCTAACAAGACAGGAGACAGTGGGGGACACCCAGTAAAAAAGCAGATGTGTATGCGTGTGCATGTGCGTGTGTGTGTGTGTGTGTGTGTATGTATGTGCCAGTACTGGGATTTAAACTCAGGGCCACACACAGATCTTTTTCAATCAAGGCTGATGTTCAACCACTTCAGTCACACCTCCACTTCTGGCTTTTTGCTGGCTAATTGGACATGAGGGTCTCACGGGCAGAAACGCTTCAAACGGAGTAGTTAGAATTACAGGTGTAAGCCACTAGCTCTGGGCCCACATGGATAGTGCCATGGCCTATGAGTGGCTTTTTTTAACAGAAGTTGGACATATGTATCTTTGTCTATGTTGCTCTTTAAACAACTGGAAGGAAAGAAAATTGAGTTCTGAGATTCACTGTGTGAACTCCATGGCCTAACTCATCCTGTTTGCCGAAATACCTTTTATGACTCATGTGAAAACAGTCTCCATATTTAAAAAAGCAACCCTTGAGCTGCTTTAAAGCTGTGAGTGGTCAACCAGATGACTGGGCAAATGGAGCAGAGGCCAGCCTGCAGCTTCCCTGGCCTCCTTACTGCAGTGGCTGGGTGGGTGCTGGGATTGTGCCACCCAGTCTCCGCCTGACTGTAGACTTTGGCGAGGAAATAGGCAGTCCATGCAAGTGTCCCAGGCCATTGCATGGGTGTGCTCATGTCTGAGGATGAGTTCCTACTGGAGACTGGCAAGCCTGCGGAGTGGGACCTTGCTCTGTACACAGAGAGTGACGCCTCTAGTAGGAGCAAGGTGGACACTACCCTACAGACCACAGGCACTAAGTGCTCCAAGAGGAGCGTCCAGGTTAGAACAGCACCTCAGGTCCATGCCATTTCTCTCACTGGATAAAGCAGTGGCCATGTAGCTTCTTCAGAGTTCTTATCACAAATAAGAACCACTTTTGGTCAGGTATTGGTAGCTTATGCCTGTAATCCTAGCTCCTCAGGAGGCTGAGATCTGAGGATTGTGTTTCTCTCCAACGAAGCACCAAAAAGCCAGAAGTGGAGTTATGACTCAAGCGGTAGAGCACTAACCTTGAGCAAAAAAAAAAAAAAAAATCTCAGGGACAGTGCCCAGTCCTGAGTTCAAGTGACGGGGTGGGTACACACACACACACAAAGTACAACCTGTTCATGTTGGCTGTCAGTTGGTGTACCCTCCTTTCTGGCCCTGCCTTCCTTCTGAAGCTTCCTGCTCTGAGTTTCTTCTCCCCCCTCCTCCAAATGGAGTTGCCCTCTGCCTCTACCCCCTGTCTACATCACCTCTGTTCCAAATGGGCCTCTCTCTCTTGGAAGCAGTCTGTGCTCTAGATCTTTCCTGGAACATTTTAAACCTGAAGCAACCCACATCCTCATCATTCAACTGTCATTTGTCAATGATCTGTTTGTGCCATTTGAAGCCTATGCAGCATCAGTATCAAGTGCCATGTTTTCATTTTTTTAGCTTGGGTCCTTTTGCACTTGAACATAGTTAACTGCAAGTCAGTGTTTGTGAGGGCCTGGAGGTACTGTGGAGGGAAGTTATACAAAGGGCTGGGAGGTCTCCATTGCCCCTAGCAATACCATGCCTTATGATCTCCCCCACCCCATCCCTTTTCTTTCTTATACCAGAAATGGGGCTTGAACTCAGGGCCATGCTCTCTTGATTATTATTATTTTTTTCTACTCAAGGCTGACACTCTCCCGCTTGAGCCATACCTCTACTTCTGGCTTTTTGCTGTTTAGTAGGAAATAAGAGTCTCTTGGATTTGTCTGCCCAAGTTAGGTTGGAACAGAGATCCTCCTATCTCAGGCTTCTGAGTAGCTAGGATTACAGGCATGAGCACCAGTGTAGCTTCTCACAATCGTCAGTGATTGCTCATATTCTGTGCTGGGAATGTGACATCATTCTGCGGTGCCCTAGTAAAAAGAGCAGCAAGCTCCTTGCAAGGTCTGCACAGGGAGTGGACACTCACGGTACCTTCCTGGACCTTCTTCCATGGACTACACTGAAGGATCTGACTTATTCCGGATTGCCAGGGTCAGCCCCTAGCATCAATCAGGACACTGAAAAACAAAGCAACATCCATACACATATGCAATAACAGCAGAAATCCACTATTCCCTTAGGAGTCTTGCATAGAATTTTATGTTCCGTTTGACCTTTCGTTTGAAGCACAAATTCACGAACATAAAAATGGACTAAAACAGCTCAAGCTGCTTGTGAAATTGCAGAGTAGAAACCTCAGCTTGCTACAAATTGGTCTAATTAAGCCTTATTAAAATTGGTACCCCAGGGTGAGTTTGTATCTCTTGCACAAAGGATGACATGGCAGAATCCTCCACACAATGCAGGCGGATCGAATGCTTTGATGGGGGAATTTTCCAAATGGGGATGGCAGAAGAGCCAGGGACAGCAGCCCTGCACCACAGAGGGATGGATAATGGCTCCATAATTGCAGTTTTTATTTGAGCAAATTAAATAGAAATGAAAACAGAAGCCATGTCCTGTCTCTGTAGTGTCTTAGAAATTCACATCAGGCTGGGATGGGGTGGGGGTAGGGGGAAGAAGATGGACTTCAAAAGAGCTGTAAGGCCACTGGGGGCAAAAAGCTACCAGTCTTCTCTGCCTCCTCTCCTTTGCCTCCCTCCCTCTCTGTCTTCTTTTCCCCTTCCCTCCCTCCCTCCCTCCCTTTTTTCCTTCCTTCCTTCCTTCCCTCCCTTCCCCAGGACTGGTATTTAAATTCAAGGTCTAGCATTTCCTAGATCAGTGCTCTACCACTTGAGCTACACCCTCTGCCCTCCACCTTGCTTTTCTTGCTCTTTCCCTGAAGCCTCAGGCTGGCTCTTCACAAACAGGGTGGGGGCTGATGTCCATCCAAGAAGTGGTCATTCTGACCTTGTACAATAGCTGTTGTGGTGGTAGCATGATGGATCACATCTTGATATGAGAGCCCTGTAGCTCCACCATCACAGCTCCACACATCCAAGATAGTGTGCTGCCTGCCATGTCATCCTCTGTCCTTAGAACCTCTCCATTGCCCCAGAGGCCCAGGATGGAGTTGCCCAGAGGGGACCAGTGGAAGATGGATGTGAGTTGCAGTGATGTGGCTGGAAAGGTGTGGTACCACCATAGCCCAACACAGGGACTATGAAGGCCAGTAACCTAGTCTGTTCCTTTTGGCATTCTGTGTTTGAAAGCCCACTAGGGTGTGCTTTCTTTCATATTCCTAAGATGAACACTTCCTGCTTATTCTAGGTTTTGCACATCCGTTCTGCTTGCTTGCTTATCGCTTCTGCTCTGCCATGGGAACCTTGCCTCCACTGCTAGATAATTGGAGATGGAGCTTCTGGATATTCCTACTTGGGCTGGCTTTAAACTGAAATCCTCCTGTGTAGCTAGGATTATAGGCCCAAGCCATCAGTGGCCATCTTAAGCTGAACTCTTAATACTGGGATTTTTGAATTTATTTGAAAGGAATATGAGAGAAACTGAAGAGAGCAAATAGAAATCCAATCTAAGAAAGTACAATTAGGCTAGTTATTGCTCTGAGTGCCTTGGGGCTCAGTTCTAGTGAGCAGCTGTAAAGCACAGATTCTCAGAATTTTCTACCTGTTTCCAAGCCTTCACGATCAAAAATTGCCTCTATAGCAATAACTTTCTGGGTCTTCCATGTGTACTTGGATATCTGAATAGCTGCAGGAGCTTCTACAAGAGTCCCATACAGGGGCATAAAACCTTCCGAGAGCCAGGCAAGGTGGCTCACGTGTAATCCTAACTACTTGAGAGGCTGAGGAAAGGAGGAGCATGTTTTTTGGGCCAGCCCAGGCAAGAAGTTTGAGACCCCCATCTCAACCAACAAAAGTTGGGAATAGTGGTTCATGGTTGTCATTCCAGCTATACAAGAAACATAAATAGGAGGATCATAGTCCTGGCTAACTTGAGCCAAAATGAAATCCTTTTGGAAAAATATAGTGATCAGAAAGTGGGCTTGGGTGTGGATCAAGTGTAGAGCATCTTTCTTTCTAGCACAAGGCTGAGTTCAAACATCATTACTACCAAAAAAAAAAAAAAGAAGAAGAAAAAAATAACCTTAAAATAAGTAAGAGATACAGTAAGGTGCAGTTGGGGCCAAAGTGTTGGCAGGCTACACCCACGACAGCTGGTTGCCATAGTAACTGTTGGCAGGGAAGGGTTGCCAGGGAGGCTAGGAGAGGGTGCAGCACTGAGTCAGCCTTGACTCTGCACTTTCTCCTGCTTGCCAAGCATGAGTCACTCCATTAGCCCCACTGAACCCTCAACATTCCATAGCTACCACCCCATCCCTAATGTCCACCTGTCCTGTCTGCACCTAATGGGTTGCCATTTTTATCCCTGCTTCCCTGCCCATGCTACACATACACATACACACACCTATGCACATATGCATATACAGCAACCAGGCAAAACCTTTAACATCTCTTGGCACAGGCCATCTTTTCCCTTCTTAAAGCCCATTCATCTCACTCAGAATTAAACACCAGATACCTTCCAAGATCTGTTTAAGCCTGCAGACTTTGGTCCCTGAAAGGATCTATCACATCCATCCCAGGGGACCCCACAGAGGCAGGCAGGCACAGGAGAAAGATTATTACAACGTTTATTAGAGAAGCCGTATTTGCTCTGGAGAGAGCGTGCATGGCAGCCTCCGCTATAGGTAGCAGCAGGGTCTGAGGTGTAGGAAGTGAGGTAGATGGTATCTCAGGTGGGTCTGGGCAGAGAGATGGAAGGGCCAGCGGTCCGGCAGGAAGGTGCTCAGGTCTGGCTGGAGCTGAGGACCAAAGGTAGGCATAATGCTCACAGTCCCTTCCTCTCTTTCTGCTATGATTTGGGGTTGATGTCTGCTCCAAAACTCATATTAAGCTTAATTCCCATCACACTGATATTAAGTAATTGGTCTGTAGGCATGGTTAGGTCACTAGGAGTTGACCATCAGGAACGCATTAGCATTTTCCAAGGGAGCTGGAGGGGTGACCTTGCCTCTTCTGCCCCTTCCACTATAGGAGAGATATCTTCTACCCCCTTTGGAAGACACAGCATCCAAGGCACCCTCTTGGAAGCAGAGGCCAGGATCTCACCAGACACCAAAAACTGCTGGTACCTTCAAGTTGCTCTTTTCAGTCTTCAGAATCATTCACAATAAATTCCTGTTGTTTGCCATTACCCAGGCTTAGGTGTTTCATTACAGCAGGACCTAACTATCTGACCTCATTTTGTATTTATCTCCACACACCTCACTCACTGCCAGTAACTATGTCATTTCTACTCTTTCCAGACTCCCAGGCACATTTCCACTTCAAAGCCTTTGTACCTGCTGTTCCCTCTTCCCAGAATGTTCTTCCTTTTGGTATTCACACCGTTCAACCCCTCACCTCATGCAAGGTTCTGCACAGATACCAATTTATTAGAAGGATTTTCTCTAATCATCTAACATAATACCATATGACACAGAGTAAATAAAAGTTCAACTTAGTGAAGATCCTCCAGAGGGCAGAGGATCAAACCAACCTAATCAGATTCTGTCTTTAGTGTACGCATGGAAAAACCACCAACAGGCTGGGCGCTAGTGGATCAGTAGCTGGTGGCTACTCAGAAGGCTGAGATCTGAAGATCACAGTTCAAAGTGAGCCCAGGCAGGAAAGTCTTATAGCCATTTAACCACCAGAAAACCAGTAGAGCTGTGGCTCCAAGTGGCAGAACACTAGCTTTGAGTGAAAAACCTCAGGGACAGGACTCAGGCCCCGAGTTCAAGCCCTGCCTACCCACTTAAAAAGTCTAAAATAAAGCAAAACAAAAAACCACTAACAGAAGGTAAAAGGCCACAGAGCTCAGTGTATCCTGAAAGATGCTCTTGTTGTGTTCTGTTTCTCCAGTCTTCATGATTTGTAATGCTGGGGCCAGAATGGCAGCATAGCCAAGAAGATGTCAGTCATAGCTACCTTTACTCCCACGTATTCTGGACAAAACTCCAGTACTATCCAGGGGAATCAGAATATTACCTCTTCCTTTTGTGTCCCAAGAGTCAGATTGATTGGAGCCTTGATGCACAGGAGTCTCTTTGGAGGTCTTCAAATGAAGCCCATGTCTCTTAGCACAAATATGCAACTTCTTTGTGACAACACATGCTTGTCTGTGACCATAATGAATTTTATTCTAAGAGAAGATGGAAGCAAACATCATTTCTGATCTTAGATTTCAGATCTTAAACAGAGCCACACTGCCAAGAAAGAAGGAGGAAAGATAAGTAGGTGCTTGAGAGTTGGGGTTAGGAAGACATTATAACATGAATGTACATGAGAAACACATGTATCTGTTTTAAGGACATGGCTACTGCATGAGCCAAGGGAGTGGTCTCCAGCAGGATGGGAAAATACAGTCTGTGGGCTGATGTGATCTACTAGCTAACTTTACAAATAATGGTTTATTGAGACACAGTCATGCTGCATTTTTTGCATATTTCCTGGGGCTACATTAGGAGTAGGATAGAGTTTAGCCATTATGACAGAGATACTATGATGCACAGAGCTTATTTGTGATCTACACATCTACAAATAAAGTTTATTGACCTTGGGACTAGGAGAAAGAAATCATATATTGGGAACTTAGTCCAACCTAGATGCTGAACAACTGGTCTACCTGAGTGACATTTATGTGAGCAATTTGTCTACCTTCAATGAGCCTTTGTTTCAAAACCTATCCCAAGTGTACAGGGCTACGATCTGGGTTAATTCACATTGTTGTATGATCATTTAAATGTTTCTGGCAGAAAGAAGGTTCTCAACACAAATTAGTTAAACAACAATAACAGAAAAGTACATGAAAATGCCACAGGAGAATATGTGCTGTCCAATCACATGGGACTATGGTGACAATCTGCGGAAAGAAGAGCTGGGAAGTGCTGAAGCTGTAGTCCCGTCTCTGTGATCACTGAAGATAAAGCCCAGGTGGGACCTCAGCATCCAGGTCCTAAAGAAGAGGGATGATCGCTCCTCACGCTATCCCTGCTTAGTACTGACCATCTATGACTCCTCCCTAACTGGGAAATTAACGTTGAGCCTAGAACTATCCCTGGTGCTCTAGACTTGAAATGGGGAGATTTTTAAAGAACTCCTAATCATATGGGTAGAAAATAGAAATGAAAATCAGGTTGGAGGAGAGTCAGGAGGGACCCATCCAAAGCCTGGTGGCTGCCCCTCCAAGAGTCCCAAGGGACTGTTCTCCTAAGATGTTTCTGCTATTCTTGTTTTGAGCCCTGCCCACCCTTTTTCTATATCTCAAGTTTGGCAGGGTTTTTGTTTTCATTTTGTTTTGTTTGGGATTTTCCTACTCAAAACAATCCTACAGATTCCAAGTAGTAGTGCTTGAATAGCAGTAGCTTCAATAGCCAGTACCAAGAGCCCAGGATTGGCCATCCATGAGCAAAAACTGGCTTTGTGGTTCACATTCCCTATTGACAAGTAGTATGACCTTGAAAAAGTTGCTAAATCTCTCTGCAACCCACCCCCCACGGACTGTGTAATGAAGACAATCCAAACCCATTAAATCGTTGTGAGAATTTTAATGAGATTGAATACCTCCCTTCACCACCCCCTCCTCTGCCCTTTATAGAAACAGTGGAAACACAAATTAGATGCTTTAAAGTCAGAAGCGGCCTCTATTGTCATTTGCAATAGATGAATCTTGGCAGGCTGGGTGCCTGATTTTTTTTAAACTTTGCTAACATATATATGGAAAATATGGAGGAGTTTAACACTCATGTCTTACAGAGCAAGCTCCCACGGGTCTGAGGAGGTTTAAAACAGAACATTTAAATTTAGACCAAGATCACCGAAGGACAAAAATCCTCGTGTCATGAAAATTAGGAGTGGGGTTGTTAGGAATCTCTCCCGTAAGTCTCTACTGGAGTTAAGTTGAAAATCCTAGATAAAGAAATGAATCCTTTTTATTTGTTAGAGAATGTTTTTAGCCTTGAAAAGGGCTGTGAATGAGGAAACCCCAGATAGGTTATTAGAATTGTTTTTGGCTTTAATGAGTTCTCCCCCACACTTCACCCCCTCACCCTGGGGCTTGAACTCAGGGCCTGGGTGCTATCCCTGAGTTTCTTTCACTTAAGGCTAGTGCTCTACCATTTGAGCCATGGCTCTACTTCCATTTTTTGTGGTGGTTAATTGGAGATTAATCTCATGGACTTTCCTGCCTGGGTGGGCTTTGAACCTGATCCTTAGATCAGGGTTTGAACTTAAGGTCTTAGGCTTACTAGGCTGGTGCTCTACCACTTGAGCCACGCCCCAGCCCTAAGGTTATGAGCATTCTTTAGGCTATGCTGTGGGTCATCTCCATTTTCTCGTGGCCTTATTCTTTTCAGGTAAGCAAAGTGTGAGGCATAGGCAAGTGACCTGTGCAGATAAAGCAGGCCAGTCAATGACAAAGCCAGGACTCAAAGTCTGCTTGGCTGACCTGGTTTTCCCAGCTACCTTGAAGTAAGGAGGTCAGGTCTGGCCAGCGCCATATTGGCCACATGGTGGATGGTAGGGTCTGGCATCTTGTCTTCTTGCTGGGGGAAGGAACTGCCACCCCCTCCCCCCAAATCACATGCCTCCCAGGTAATGGGTGTGCCTGGACCCCTGGAGGCAGGGGCAGGCACTTGGCTGATAGGTTACTGAATCTGTCAGTCCAGTGCCTGGGACTTGGAATTTCCTGAGGATCTGCACTGACCTATTTAGGCCCGGACCAGCCTAGCTGCTGGACTCCATGCCACGTGTGTCACTGTGATCATGTCCTGTGTCCTTTCTCCTGGCTCATCTCCAGTCATCATGGTGTCCCAATTCAGCTCTCCATTGGAGCTGAATTGGCTTGTTGGTATTGTTCTTGTTATTTCTTTCCTCTTTAGCATGTTTCCTAGCTGTGTTATGTGTATTTGTGTGCTGCAGGCCTTTGTAACAACTGGCGGCCTGCAGCCTGTTAACTGTATAATAAAGACTCCAATACTCTATGTTTAAAAATGTGGCTTCTGGGATGATTTACCTTACAACTACCTGAAGTCCTAGTACTAAGACATATACAGTCAGGACTCTTGTTGAGTTCCAACCTTCTATTGATGGAGGGAGAGGCAGATGAGCAAAGATTAACCCAACAGTGAAATAAGGATACTGTGTCTTACTGGCACCATTTTGGCCGTGTGGTGACTGACAGGGAATTGGGTTTAACTGGTGCCACTTTGTCTTCATGGTAGAGGCAGGGAAATTCTACCATCAGGTGATGGGCATGCCTGAATTCCTAGAGGCAAGGGCAGGGACTTGGGCGATGTTACTAGACCTGTCAGTCTTGAGCATTGAACTCAGAAGACTTCCCAATTTCTTGTGACCCTGCTCCCCTGATCATATTTAGGCCCAGACCAAGTTCAGGCATGAGGATGCCATGCCTCCTCTCTGGTGTCTTGTGTCTCCAGGCTCTCTTCTGGTTACCACGCTGTCCCATTTCAGCTCTCCATTGGAACTGATCTGGTTTGTTTGTATTGTTTTCTGCTTGTTCTTTCCTCTCCTGCTCTCATGGCTCAGTTTCCTAACAGTGTTATGTGTATTTGAAGGGCTGTAGGTCTTTGGGACAAGACTACCTGCAGTCACCAGCTTTCCAATAAAGACTCCCAATCAACCTCGTAAAATGTGACTTCTCCGTTTCTTGTGACTGAGTTCCTGTATAATAACAGCAATTATGGCCATGGAGCTTGAAGACAGTCAAGAAACTTGCACCAGGTGCCAGGGGCTCATTTTTTTATAATCCTAGCTACTCAGAAGGCTGAGATCTGAGGATGACAGTTGCAAGTCAGCCAGGGCAGGAGAGTGAGTGACTCTTACCTCCAATTAACCACCAAGAAACTGGAAGTAAAGCTGTGGTTCAAAGTGGTAGAGGACCAGCCTTGAGCAAAAAGAGCTCAGGGACAGTGCCCAGGCCCTGAGGTTAAGCCCCAGTGGAACAGCCTTCTTCCCAAGGTCACACATGGCCATTGTCCAGCTGAAGGACCAGGGTGCGGTGTCTGCAGGGCACTGCATATTTATATTTAACAGCTCAAGTGATGAACAAAAACCTTTCCTCTACTTAAGTCCCCTTTCCCTCTCCGACTTGTGGTCTCTAAATACTTTGAGAAACCACATCCCAGATACTATCATAATTTTTGCTTCAGTTGACCCAGAATAACTTCCTTCTCCAAATTAAGGAAAGTCTGTAGTGCTTATTTGTATTTATTTTGTCCAGTGTGCTTTCTTCCTTCAAGATGTTCTAAGATTATTTTGTTTGTTTGTTTTGAACTCATGTACTTGGCTGGTACTCTATACCTTGAACAGTACTTCTAGCCCATTTTAGTACGGGTAAATTTTGAGATAGGATCTTGCTTCCTGCCCTGGTATGTCCCTGAACATGATCCTCATATTCATGTTTCCTGTCATAGCTGGAATGACCAGGGCAAACCACACCACCATGCTTAGCTCCTTGGGATGGGTTCTCCAGGATTATTAAAAAAAAATCTGAGCTGGCCTGAAAGTATGATTTTTTTTTGTGTGTCCTTTCAAATAGCTAGAATGACAGGAACCTGAGTGCCAGCTCTTTTTTGATTCAAGAACTTCCTTTAGCCATTTTTACAGATCTGCTACTAACAACTGTTGTGACTTCTCTGTCTGAAGTGGTTTTGATTTCTCCTAATTCTTGAAGGTGTTTTTTTTTTATTTTTTTATGTTTTGGTCTTGACAAGGAAAATTGGGGTTGACAGGTCTTTGTGTTTCATTGTTTCAAAAATGCTGTGCCAACTCTCTGCTGGACACTACAAGAACCAGTTATCATCCTGATTGCTTTCCTCTGTAGTGAAGACCTTGCATTTCCTCTGCAGCATCCATTTTGTTTTACTTCCAGGACTTTGTAATGTGTCTGGATATAGATTAGTTTGGTTTTATTCTGCTCAGAATACAGTAAATTTCTAGAATATGTGCTTATGTCATTTGCTGAGTTGGGAAGTTTTAGATATTATTTTTCTATGCTTATCTCCAAGTTACCTTATGCTTCACTCCCAGGCCCCAGATGCAGTGTTTGTTTTTTTGGCTTCTTATTTTTCCCCTCTGGACTTTTCAGGTTGGTCAATTTCTACTGTACTACTTTCAAGGCCAGTGAGCCTTTCTTCTTTTTGTCTGTGATGGATTAGATCCACCAGCTCTTGTAAAATTTAGTTTTGTGTATTTCAGTTCTAAATTTCCCTGTCAGTAGTTCTCTGTGGAGACTTTGTATTTTTGTTTTCCAGTTTCAGAGATGGTCTTAGTTGCTCATTGAAGTGGCTTTCTGGTGGACGCCCTAACAACCTCATCCTATAAATTCTAACAGCTGTGTTGTCTCCGCGTTGGCATCTGTTGATTTTCTCTTCTCATTTACATGAGACTTAGCAGTTTCCTGGTACAATGAGTGATTTTCAGGTACTCCCTGGACATTTGGGCTATGATGCTGAGACTCTTACGTACACTTTCTGTTTTAGTTATGCATGAGTTTGCTAGGCTGCCTTAATAAAACAACACAGGCTGGTGAGATTTTAATCTATTTCTTCACGGTTCTGGAAGCTACAGATCTGGTATTAAGGTGTCATCTGGGATGGTTTCCATGGAGACCTCTCTCCTTCTCTGGGCATTTGAACATCCCTCTCATTATGCACCCCTGCTGACTCTGCACCATACACCTCTCCTTTTACCAGGTCACCCAGTAGTCCCATTGTCACTTAATCAAGGCCCTCTCTCCATGGTGCCACACTCTGAGTTGCAGGGGTTAGGGCTTCCACAAAGGAATGAAGGAGGGTGAGGTTCCCTGAATCCATAGCAGCTTCCCATACTCTCCCACCCCAGCAACGGGAGTGGGAGTGGATGGAGGAGTCCATATTTCCCTCTCTATCTCTAGGGACACCTGTTACTGTTGAACAGGAGGCATCAAGTCTTTGTACCAGGGCACTGCTGACATCAACCTGCTATGAGGCAAAGGGTGCCTGTGTGGCACCAGTGTGAGTCTGTCCTTAGGACCCGTGGGGATTCAGGAACCTGACTCCCTGTCCAGCTGCTCCTTGCACATCCCATCAGCGGACTTAGGAAACCCCTTAGCAGACTTGTGGGAGCACAACCCCAGGTGGCCTTTGCTGATGACATGGGGGCCATATCCCATTTTCCCCATCAAGTTTTTCTAGCACAAAAAGCAGTTATTTTTATCTTATTGCCTTCTTGTTGGTCTGGGCTAGAGACAGAATGCATTTCTTAAGACTTTTGGTCCCCTTGGTGTTTGGGGTCAGCGAGTTTATACCACCTCCCAGGGTAATACATAGTTAAGCCCAGATCCCACTTCATTGGCCACAGGGATCCTATCTTGTTTGCTCTCATAGCTCCATAGAGGGTGTGTGTGCATGCATGTGTGTGTGTGTGTGTGCGTGTGTGTACATGCATATGTGCATGTGTGTGCGTGCCCGCGTGTGGGCAGCTCCATAGAGGGTGTGTGTGGGTGCATGCGTGCATGCATGCATATGTGTGGGTGCATGCATATGTGTGTGTGTGTGCTTGTCCATGCACGCACGTGTACACTTACATGTATCATGTACATGTCTCAGTCCTTGAACTTGAACTCATGGCCTGGGCAAAATCTCTGACATTTTTTGCTCAAGGATAGTGCTCTATTACTTGAGTCACAACTCCACATCTGATTTTTTTTTTGGTGGTTCATTGGAGGTAAGTATCGCATGGACTTTTTTCCTTTGGCTAGCTTTAAACTAGGATCCTCAAATCTATCTCAGCCTCATGAGTGGCTAGGATTATAATCACAAACCACTGGCTCCCTTAATGTTTCATATATTATGCCTATCTCCTCTTGGGTTTCTATAGTTCTATTTTTAATATGTATTAGCTACTTGGAACCCATTTTATTTATAGAGTTGATGAGCTACTGTTTTGACAAATGCCAAATCAACATATCAAGAGCCACAAAAAATCCTTTCACCTGTTGTTTACAATGGACTGAGTTTTGTAGGTGTTTTTTTTTTTTTTTATGTCAGTCGTGAGTCTTGAACTCTGGGCCAAGGCGCTGTCCCTGAGCTCTTCAACTTAAGGTGAGTGCTCTACCAAACTTGAACCACAGTGCCACTTCTAGTTTTCTGGCAGTTAATTGGAGATAAGAGTCTCATGGAATTTTCTGCCCAGGCTGGCTTTGAACCACTATCCTCAGATCTCAGCCTCCTGAGTAGCTAGGATTACAGGCATGAGCCACAGGCACTTGGTCTGTAGGTATTTTTGAAGAGTGATCTTATTTATATAAATGAGAAAATTTGCTCTAAAATGACAGCTTGAAGTTTCACTGTCTCGAATGTTTATTATAACTTTCACCCAACTAACTTCTTTTTTTTGCCCATTCTGGAGCTTGAGCTCAGGGCTTGGGCACTGTCCTTGAGACTCTCTGTGCTCAAGGCTAGCACTCTACCACTTGAGCCATAGCACCATTTCCAGCTTTTCCTGTTTATGTGGTACTGAGGAATCTAACCCCGGGCTTCATACATGCTAGGCAAACACTCTGCCACTAAGCCACATTCCCAGGCCCCAACTAACTTCTTTATGTTTAAATACGACTTTATGGTACTATGTGATATGTCCAGTGCTTTATGAGCAAAATCTCATTTAGACCTCTCAATAACCCAGTGAAATAGCATTCCCATTTTTTTAAGCAAGAAAATTAATTATCTTGCCTGAGTTGCATGCTAATTAACAATGGAACTGGGCTCATAAGTAAAATGTTCTGACTTGAACTCAATATTTTTTTCCTTTATGTGTGGAGGAGTCTTTTCCTCCCAAGTTTATAGATTGTTTGGAATATGTTGAAATTAGATCAACAAAGCTGTGATACTACATATATATCACAGGGGACACTGAAATGATTTAAGCAGATATTTTTAATATCCTTTTTAATATATATGTTATGAGGTTTTTGTCTTCTGGTTTTTAAATAACTTGCCAGCTCTCTTTCTAAACAAGGAACTTCTACTCCTGCCCCCCTTCCTTAGCAAGCATAGACAACTCACATCATGGAAGCAGAAGCATTTAAAGAGGATTCCTTTCTCTTTGTTACAAAGTATGGTTGCCTCAGCAAGCCCCAAGCCTGGAGTTCAAACCCTAGTACTACCACTACCAAACATAAAAACAACAAACAAAATGAAAAATACCTTGAACACCTTTCTAAAATAGGAGAGCTGAATCTAAAGGAAATGTTAACAAAAACAGACCAAAAAAAAGGAGAATCGAAGTGTTTCCAAATAACCTAAGCCTTCATTTCCATATGAGTTGTTAACTCATTATGTTTGGAAACACCATGAGACAACAACATAGCCAGAGTATGAGCAGTGAGGAAGAGGAGAGCAGAGCAGAAGAGAGGAGAGGAGAAGAGAGAAGGAGAGGAGAGTAGAAAGGAGAGGAGAGGAGAACAGAGGAGAGGAGAGGAGAGGGGAGGAGAGGAGAGGGGAGGGGAGGGGAAGGGAGAGGAGAGGAGGGGAGGGGAATTAGGAGATGGACAGCTGGTCTTGGGAACAGGCCAGGAATGAAGTTGGAGGTTCTCAAGCGGAACTTAATTTGTGACTGAACAAAGGATGGTGAATAGATGATGCCCCATTGGAATAAATTCCAGGGGAGATGGGTTTGAGATCTCCACAGGTAGACAAGTAACCTGCTTCATTTTGTTCCTGCCTTTGTCAGGTAGATGAGGGGGAGGTAACCCCTTTGTAATGGTTGAAATGTTTGCGGCCCTCCCAAATTCGTATTTTGAATCCTAATCATAGATGTGACCGAATGAATAGGCTTGTAGGCCATGGGATGAATGTGGGATCAGTGTCCTCACAGAAGAGGCCCCCAGAGAACCACCTTGTTTCCTGTACGGCCCTCCAAAAGGTTCCTGTCTGGGAGTGGCCTCTTATCAGACACCAGGGATTCGTACGGCTTGTCCTTGGACTTCTCACCCCATTCCATTGCAGAAGCTCTTGGCAAGTCAGGAGTGGCTCCAACTCGCTGGCTCAGGTATGATGTACAAGGCAGCCTGCTCTAGGGTACTATGCCACCTTAGCTTAGACTTAAGAGAATGTGAGTCGATTTATAGATACACTATGCAGATGCATTTGGCATCTGGGACCATAGAGCAGAATAATAGAGTGAGATTCTAGCTGGAGTCTGGATGGGGAGAACATTGGGCACATGACTCAGGCAGGGAGACACAGAGAAGTTGCGTACTTTAGAAGAATCCTGTGGAGGATGGGTGTTTAGTGTGCTTTGTTGTAGCAGCTTAAATGGACTAGGTAAGTCTTTTGCCTGGAAAACATTATACTTATGAATGGGTGGAGAAGTATGGCATCATGCATCCTTTTTTTTTTTGTCAGTCATGGGGCTTGAACTAGGGGCCTGGGCTCTTTTTGCTCAAGGCTAGCACTCTACCACTTTGAGGCACAGCATGACTTCTGGTTTTGAGGTGGTTAATTGGAGATAGTCTCATGGACTTTCCTGCTTGGGCAAGCTTCAAACCGTGATCCTCAGATCTCAGCCTCCTAAGTAGCAAGGATTACAAGCGTGAGCCACTGATGCCTGGCTTGGCACCATGTATTCTGAGTGAGAATGAGATGAAAGACAAACTCCCAAACATCTTACCTCTAGGAGTTTTCACTTCATCCCCTGAGTTGTGTGCCCTTTCTCTATGCTCCAAGTGTGTCACCTGCTCTTCTCAACATAGAATATGTCATGTTTCAGTTGAACTAGAGGCCCATGAGCCTCAGCTTTATGCTTTTCTCATTTCTGTAATACCACAACCCCAAGCACGTGCAAGATTATTGAAGAAGAGTCCAAGAGTTGAGCCCCTAGATGCTCTCCACAGTTTTGTCGTAATTTAAGAATGCTCAAATGGAGTATGGTTGAATATCTCAGGCAGGAAGGCCCCCGATTGAGACTTCACAGTGATCAAAACATTTTAGAGTTTAACCCGCTGAAGTTAACTTTGGCATGACTCAGTAGAAGAATATGCCTT
This sequence comes from Dipodomys ordii, assembly GCF_000151885.1. NCBI lineage: Eukaryota > Metazoa > Chordata > Mammalia > Rodentia > Heteromyidae > Dipodomys > Dipodomys ordii. The sequence goes on from NW_012267421.1 coordinate 2,353,265, forward strand.
TGCTAAGGTAATAAGGACAGAGTTATTCAGGTTTCATAAAGCAACCTGGACAAACTCTCATCAGTACCTGGGCAATATTAAAGATGGGTAGCTGACATTTCCTAAGCCTCCCCTTGATGTCTCTGTGTAGAGAGACTCATGAAAAGATTAAGCAATAAGATGGATTGTGGGAACTTAAAAGAGCATGTAATATTAAGACCATGACCTCATTTAGGCTTCAGTAGCTTTGTAAATGTGGGCAAATGGCTTAACTTGGAGCTTTTCTCATGAAATGCAAAATCTCTGTGGAAGGACTCATTTAAAAGTTATGCAAATCACTTAGCACAGTGGCCAGCATATGTGATTTCTCAATTAAATATAGTTCATACCACGTGCAAACTCTCCCCGCACTGGTGCAGGCCAGCTGGAGGGCTGGGTGCGTTCTAGAGGTCAGATGTGGACAGGACAGGGAGTTTGGATCCCTTGCCAAAGTCTGCCTTTGGGCCCAGAGATGGGCTGAAGGCTTTGCGAATGCTGACTCTGAATCTGGCTGCTAGAGTCCACAGACAGTGTGCCCTCTGCAAAGAGCTCAAACTGTAGAGAGAATTCAGTCCTTGCTGAAATGACTCCTTGTTAATGGTGAATACATCAATCCACTTTTCTTAGTGATAATCAGGAGATTGAATAATGGTGTGCAAATCATAGTAATGTGTTGTTGGATGAGGGAATCTCCAAAATGGATTGGATCTCAAAGGGGTGTTGCATAGAGTCCTCATCTCCCACCCTGCTGGGTGGCATGCACATTGCTTCCATGCAGTCTGATACCTTCACCCAGGCCAACAGTCTACAGACAGCCCGCTCACAATAGTTCTTCTGAGCCTGGTTATATTTACTTCCAGACTGTTGAAGCATCAGCTTTAGCTTGCTTTATTTCTCTTTTCTAATGGCCAAGTGAATATGCTCCCGGGGGAGAAAAGCCCAGCATGGCTTCTGCTGCTTCTGGATGCTCACACGGTGGCTCTGTTTTCCTAAGCTGATGGTGTGTCTGCAAAGAATGAATTCAGTGTTTCCACTAGTCATTTGCTTTGCCCTAATCAGCCCTGAATCTTTTCCTCCTCCGAAGGATAAGAAGGTTACTCCGGCTTTTCAGTCAGGCCTGCTGGCAAGGATGGAAATCATGAGAGGCTCTTTGAGAAAGCTGGAGAAAGAGGCTGGGTTGAGGACCAACATGGCTGCATACCAAGGGCAGGACAAGAAACACAGACAGTTGTTTTATCTTGGCCCTGGTGATGGAGATACTGAGGAAGCAAGGGTTTCTGGGTTATCCTAGCCCTGAGGTACAACAAAGTCACCTATGACTGTCAAGGTAACTCTGACTTGCTCCTATTGATATATTCTGGTATCCTACCCATCTGCAACTCCCTGTCTTGGGCTCTGTGGAGAGAGTTTCCGTGGAAGCCCATGCATGGTGCTCTTCCTGCTGGTGACCTTGGGTTACTGGCTGCCATGGCGACCATCTGAAAATTCCAGGCTCCCTTGCAGTTGCAACTTGCCCGCGCCCCTCTGTTCTGGCAGATCCACTGGGTTCGCTTTTGGAATCCACCTGGCTGGCCTCATTATGAAGGAGTGGAAAAGGGTCTCTGTTTCTCCAAGAGGGTCACACTTTTTGGAAGCATGGCACAGATTGCCTTCATGTCCAAGTAGTTCTTGGATTCTTCTCTCTCTTCTGAGGATTCTGGCAGCCCAGCGAGAGGCCAATCTGCATGTCTTGACTTTGAGCCACAGCCTGTCTGTCCTGGAGACCAGGTCCTTAGTGAGATCTGCATATGACACTTGCTACTCACAGGGCGTCATTCTCCACTGGGACATTGCTTCCTCTTGTGGCTTTCCTGCCATGGGAGGGGAATCTTTGGGGAAGGTGATGTCATTTTCAAGGACTTGTCTTTCTCCAAAACTTCTTCCTTCTGTCACAGGAACAGATCACTACTGAGGTCATGAAACTTGCATTTCATGTCAGCTATGCATGGACAGTACAGGTTCATGAGTTGGTTAGAATGACCAAAGCATTGTGCTCACTGATGGCAATTATGATTGACTTGGCAGAATCACTGCCAGGGCCATGATCCAGACTGCTACTAACAGTCTCTTGGAATTGGTTTTCAGGACAGTACCTTTCTGCCTTCCCGAGCTGGGGTCCTTCGATGCCTCTCCTGTCTTTAACCAACACATTTGTGATTGCTCAATACTAACATATACTTAATGCTAGTCCACTAATAAAATAGGCCCTGATATGATGTACACATGGCCTGGGAGTGCTCATTTGGCCTCAGGAACATCAAGAGACAAGTGTGCTTGATGGGAGCTATAGAAGGCACTGGACCTTCTTCTGTGGAGGATGTAATGGCTCCTGTTGCTGAGTTCATGCCCATGCTTGTACTCTCTGTCCACTTGTCTTTCACTGGTCTGCTAGGTCAAGGGTCTAGAAAGCTGTTCTCTGCAATTTGTTGGTCAGGATGAGTTGTGACTGCCCTGGGAGATGGGCCGGTTGCCCTGGGACTTACCCCTAAACATTAGTCATACAGCAAACCCTGTCCTAGCCGGGTCCATCTCTGGCTAAAGAGCAGCTGTGGGTTCTGTTGTATGGACACTTGCTGACACACTAGTCGAAGAATGGTGAGGAATTGCATTTCATTGGTTTTGTCTGCATTAATAGTTATCAAGACAGGAAATTTAAGGGAAAGAAGTCAGAATTTAATGTGTGAAACAGTTTACAGATATATATATATATATATATATATATATATATTCATTAAGGCACCAAACAACTACAAGAGCAAGCAAAAATAAACAAAATGCAATCCTGAACAGTAAAAGTAGCCTTTCTTGAAATCCAGGACCCAATAATTAAGCTAATATGTAGGTAGGAACCAGTTCCTTTTGACCGATCTTCATGGCCCCATTTCTATGTGGGTAGCTGTGTTTAATTCGTATCTGTGATCCGGCCCATTCCTTTCTTCCTCACTTGGATTTCCACAATGGCCCTAGGCTGAATTCCTCTGATACTTGCACTTGCCCGGACCCTCTAACCCAGCCCACAGCTTGGTCCTGGGCCTTGTAATAGAATTGTCAAGTTGCCTTTGCCCATCACTTCAGCATCTCTGGGGCTAGGTTTTGGACTGTTCCCTAAGGTTCCCCAGCACAGCAGGATGCCTTGTCAGGAGCGAGTTATTTTGCCAGGTTCTCCAAGCCTTCTGTTCTTCCATTAGATTTCTCCCCCACCCTCTCTGACCCATGGCTCCTCTTCCCTTATTAGATATGAAAAAAGTACTGTTTTTCCGTCTCTTCCCTTGTTTTCCTGTCTCTCCCATCTACTTTAATTTCACTTCCATGGTAATGGTTTTTGTTATTTATTCCAGTCGTGGAGAAGAGAAGACACTTTAACCAGGTCCCCCGGACTATAGCCTTTTATTTTATTTCTTGGGATGGTAGCCACACCCTTCTTGGATTAAAAAATATATGTCTTTAAGTAGTTGTCTACAGGAGTTGCCATTTCACAAAGCAGTTTCTGAGTACCATGCATCTTGCTCAATGTCACCCCTTTCAACATTCTCACCCTTCTTGGATTTTTGCTACTGATTTTAGTACTCTGAGGTATAGATCTGCAGCACTGACTGTTTTGTTGTTTAGTTCAGGTGTGTGTGTCTGTGTGTCTGTGAGCCAGTTCTGGAGCTTGGACTGAGGACTTGGGTATTGCCCCTGAACTTTTTTGCTCTAAGTTTGTACTCGAGCTACAGCTCCTTTCCAGCTTTTCTTCCTTCTGTCTTCCCTTTCTCTTTCTCTCCCTTCCTTCCTTCCTTCATTTCTTCCTTCCTTCCTTCCTTCCTTTCTTTCTCTCTTTCTTTCCTTTCTTTCTTTCTTCCTTCCTTCCTTCCTTTCTTTCTTTCTTTCTTTCTTTCTTTCTTTCTTTCTTTCTTTCTTTCTTTCTTTCTTTCTTCCTTCCTTTCTTTCTTTCTTCCTTTCTTTCTTTCTTTCTTTCTCTCTCTCTCTCTCTTTCTCTCTTTCTTTCTTTCTCTCTTTCTTATTGGAGCTAAGAGTCTCACAGACTTTATTGCCTGGCCTGGTTTTGAACCTTGATCCTCAGATCTCAGCTTCCTGAATAGCTAGGATTAGAGGCATGAACCACCAGCACCTGGCAGCACCAACTGGCTTTAAGTGGGATCTGGTTTTAAGGGGCATCTGACTTGGAAATACTTAATACCTTCATGAAGCTCATTTGGACTGCTGGCTCACAAAACATGAGCTTTGTGGAACAATAATATTGTTTTTATTTTCATGGAGGTGGAAGTAGAAAGATCATGGTCCGAAATTAGCCAGAGCAGAAATGTGAAAGCTTACCTGAAAAATAAACCCAAAAGAGAAAGGCCTGGGATCATGATTCAAATGGCAGAGCCCAGGCCTAGCAAAGAGCAGACTCGGGGTCCACTTCAGTTTCCAGTATGGCTTATTCATATGTATGGTAAAAGACACCCATTCATCTCTTTAAAAATGAGAGGGGTGAATGCCCAAATGTCTGTCAGAAATGCTGGGTCTGAGACTAGGAGGGGGTACATGCCTATATTCCCAGTGCTTGGGAGGCTAAAGAAGAAGAATTGGGGGGTTTGAGGCCAGTCTGGACTAAACAATGAGACTCTATTTGAAATACCAAACCAACCAACCAAACCAAACCACAACAAAAGAATGAGACATTTCTTTGTTGCATATCTTTGGGATATTTAAACAAGCCAGTATGCATTTTGAATCTCTAAGTTTGGACCTTGTCATGTGACCTGTTTACTAAGTGCACATGATTATGGTCCCCCCTCTCTATCTATCTATATCAATTATATATATATATATATATATGTAATTGATTTATATTTTGCAGGGCCTGGGCATTGTCCTTGAGTCTCTTTGTGCTCAAGGCTAGTGCTCTACCACTTGAGCTGCAGTGCTACTTCTGTGGTGTCCATGACAAGTACAATTCTAAAAACTTCCACAGATTTGTAAAATATGTTCACATTATAATCTTAAGTGTGAGGGCAAGCTACTGAATTCCCTGTACTGTAAAATCATGATTATGTTAAAAATGTATTTAAGAGACTGGCAGGAAACAGATTAAATATTAACATATTTGCTAAAAGTAGTGATCTCTGGAAGCTGGGAAGATGAACACATAGCTCTGTGTTTATTTTACTTATCTATGTTTCCCACTTTTTCTATGATGGATATGCATTACCTGTATCATTTAGAAATACTGCTTTTATCTCTTTCTTGGTTAAACAGTCTCTGAAGGGACTGGTCCCTTCCCAGTCAGGTCCACTGGAATGGAACAGGCCCTTCTGCGTATCCTGAGAAGAAGGAAGAGTTATAGAAATGCCTTCACAAGCCTTTGAGGGCTGAGAAAGCAAAGACCTCAAACCAGAGAAGACGGGGTGAGGAACACGGAGTACCTGAAGGGACAAAAGCAGAAACATGGTCGTTCCTAGAAAAGGAAATAAAGTCTATGGAGAAAACAATTGCATTTGTTTTTGTAAGATCTCACAGGGGCGGGGGAAGAAGGTAGCCTCAGGAATCAGGAGTGTGTGTGTGTGTGGGGGGTGATAAGGCAGCCTCAGGAGCCACAGAAGTTTGGGGGGGGGAAGGCAGCCATGAGAGCCACAGAAGTGGGTAAGAAGACAGCTAGGAGAGCCACAGAAATGGGAATGAAGGCAGACACAGTCCCCACCCAGGTGCTCTGCAAGGCCTACATACTTAGGCCAGCCTTTCTCTTCTAGGCTGGACCCCTTTGGGTCCTTCCTGGGTTGCCAATCCCCCTTGATCAGCCTGACTCAACTCAGTTTGACAAGGAGCAGAGGGCACCAGGAGTCCTCTAGGTGGTAGAGGTTGTCACGGGAAGTCTTTCAACCCCCTACAGGTCATGAGTTCCAAAGGAGAACTGTCCTGCATAGCCTGAAGGTGAGCTGACTGGGTTGAAATCTTGGCCCTGCTACTTATAACTTGTGTGTTATTAGATACTTTATTTTTTTCTGTGCTTTAGTATCTATAACATGGAAAGAATAAGTAATAGGTATCTAGTTGTTTGAGGGGGATTAAATGAGATATGTAAAAGGGTTTACAATGAGCCCATGGTAAATATCATCACTATAAAGAAAGGATATCAGTAGTTAGGAGGTTTTCCTAGATGTTTGCTGCTATGGTCTGAATGTTTGTGTCCCTTCCCATCATAGACTGATTGAATCACCAGTCTAGTGGGGTTAACAGGGCCTCTGGCCCAATTAATTCACGAGGCTCTGCCATCACAGAAGGAAGGGACTATTGTCCTTAAAAAGGGGACCCCAAGCTCACATCTGTAATCCTAGCTACTCAGGAGGCTGAGATCTGAGGATCGAAATTTAAATAAAGCCAGCCTGGCCAGGCAAGTCCATGAGACTCTTATCTCCAATGAACCACCAAAAACTCAGAAGTGATGCTGTGACTCAAAGTAATAGAGCACTAGGCCTTGAGTGAATAGCTCAGGGACAGAGGCCCCAACAAGGTGCCTTGTTCCTGTATGAAGAGGCTTTTGTTCTGTGAATCAGGAAACAGGCCCTCACCAGCCAGGACATCTCCTACAAGTTAATCTCTGGACGACATTTCCCTCTTCCCTCTCACCAGTTGAGGACACACAGGCAAGAGCCTGCTGGTACCTTGACTAGGACTGCCAAGCTTCCAGAACAGTAAGCAAGACATAGATCCCTGTGGTTTACAGACTACCTAACCTGAGGCATTTTGTCTCACAGTCCAAATGGACTAAGACAACCACCAATGGGAATGCTGTCTTCTCTCTGGACATGAGGTACTTGAAGAGCACGCAGCACTGTCAGCTAGATACAAGCCGTTTTCAGGTAAAGAAACTTGTTTAATTGGCCTCTGGGTACTATGAACTTGAGCACAGTTACCAATTGGTTTAAGTTATTGCTGGTGTTATAAGATATATCCTTAGTCCGGGACTCACATTGGTCAGGAATGATTCTGTGTAATAAATACCCAAATAGCATCTTAATGTTTATTTTTCACTCCCAGGCCTGTGTCTAGGCTGGAACTGAGCAGTACAGGTCTTAGCTGGATCTGGTGCTTGGCTGTAGTCTGGTCACATGTGTTCCGCAGGATAATCACGTGGACACACAGGCTGGAGACACATTTGGTCGTACTGTTCCTGGTAAATGAGCACTCACAAAAAGACATGAGGACCATGGGAGACATTTTCATAATTCTTAGAGACTCAGTGTGGAACTCACTGTTACTTTCAGCGATTTTCTCTTGGCCAAAGTAAGTTTGATGGCCAAGTCCAGTGTCACACAGGAAGTGTTGCCCCCCCAGGGCAGTCTCGTGGAGGGCAGTGGGGACTGTGAACACATGCAGAGACTATGTCTGTGCACATGGCTCTATACAGGGACTCAAGAATGACCCAACATGGATTCAACCCATACCATGGGAAATATGAAAACAGTTTAGTATGCATGCATTTGCATGATGCTTATGTATTCTAAACTCAAGGGCCTCATGTTCTGAAAGTGGTGTGTGTGTGTGTGTGTGTGTGTGTGTGTGTGTGTATGCGTGCGTGCGCTAAGCAAGCCTAGCTACTCAGGAAGCTGAGATCTGAGGATTGCAGTTCAAAGCTTGTGTGGGCAGGAAAGTCCATGAGACTCTTACCGCCAATAAATTACCAAAAAAACAAAACAAAAAACGCTGGAATTGGTGCTGTGGCCCCACTAGTTTCCTATCTGCCCCCAAAGCCCAAGTTGAAAACAAATCACTCCACCCATCCACACTGACATTGCCACCCACCATCTAAATGAGCAAACTGACCCCTGATGCACCATCAGCATTCTCCTTTGGGTCCATTTGAGAAGACTTCTTTTTGAGAGCATGTCATTTGCTAGTTTTATCCTTCTGAGCTGAAAGGGCGCGTGGTCCACCCCACTCATAAAAGCTGCTCTGTCTGGGAGCTGACCAGAAGTGGGGTCTCCTCACCCCACTATTCGGTTCAGAGATACACAGGAGGTGCTTTCTTTAGAGCCATAGATGCTTCACTCACCTATTAGTGGATGGTCAAACCAGCTTGTGGCACTCAAATCTCTTCCACACAAGCAGACAAGGGGAATTATTAAACGACTTTCCCAAGGCTGGACCCTGTGCAGAGATCAATTCTGCATAATAATCATTCACTCAAGAAATAAGGTGGCTTAAAACTGGGGTGTTCCAACAAGGGACACTGAGCGGGGACTGAGTAGTGTTTCGCAAAGCTTGCAGGCTGGGTCACTGCTCTCTTCGGTTGTGGTTTGGTGTGTGTCTTCTCAATGACTCTTTACAAATTTCATCTGATTTTCTTGTCCCCAGCGTATACGGGAACTTTGATGGCAGCATAACAATAGCTAGCCTTTTACTGAGTGTAGCAGGTGTGTGTGGCAATGGTGTTAAGTCCTCCCAATGAGTCTGAGCTGGGTCCCACCAGAAGCCCAGTGCCACCTGCAGAAGCACAGGTCAGGTAAGAAGAGAGGTCTCTGGCTGTGTGGCAGCAAGACTCACATACTATGCTCAGCACCTTACTGCTCTCGGGTGCTCACTGCCTCTTCCTTATTGTTGGCTGAGGGGACAAATGGGTGCGTGATTAAATGGAAGAGTTAATGCATTCTTGGGGGTGAGGGAGTGGTATAAAAGCAAAATACACCCATTAACATTGAAAGAAGGCATTAAATCCTGTTGGGGTCCTGAAGAAACAAAACAAAACAAAACACAAAACCCCCAGCTACCTTTATGGCTTATCTCCTTGAAGGAGAAGGCAAAGTATACTCACAGCAGTCTTGCCAACTCTGCCAGAGTGATCCTGTGTGTGTCTCTTAGCACCCAGGGCAGTAGTTAGCATAAATCAAGAGTCCAAAATGTTTGCCGAATTAATGAGTCAATGAATGAGCATGATAACACAGGAAAACAGCCATTGGTTTTGTTGGCTCAAATTGCTCAATAAATGTGAATGGGAGAGCAAGGGTGGGCAAATCCAGTCAGAGTGCTCAAATGGGAACTAATTTACTTGGGGGGGATGGGTAGAGTGGGGGTAAATTGGGGAGCCAGATTGGGAGATGGAAGGGGTGACAGGGATCAAAATACTTTTTACTCATAAATTGACATGTTGAACTAAAACTCCTTTGTATAACCACATAAAGATAATTTTAAGAAGAAAAGAAAAATCGTGAGATAATTTTGAAAGGAAAAACAGAAGCCAAAGTAAATCAAACAAATGAAATCATTTCAGTGGTCTTGCCTTAAAGTGCTGGTCAGTATTAAAGGCGAAGCATTGAGATCGGCGCCTCCTATGAATGGTGTGCTGCACGGGTTGATGTGAATTTATTCTCATGTGGCACTCTCTTGATCGATGGAGAGGAAGTGGGGAAAACCTACAGAAGACCCCTTCCAATTTGCATCCAGACGTGAAACACAAATGAAATGAAATAAATCGGTTATGTAACTTTGATGCTTTTTTTTTCTTTTACGGCTTTTGTTGTTGTCTTTCTGAGGCTTTTCAAGCTTGGTCAATTTAATGTGGAAATCTTTAAATAAACTATGATGGAAAACATTTTCCTTTCTGCTCTGGCCAGATTCTCTCTTCTGGGAGTGATCCCAGATGTCATTCAGTCCGTTCATTGAAACATAGTGTCCGAAATTCAAACATGAGTAGACACCAAGGAGGGAAAGATGCCTGGTATCCACAAGGCCTGGTCTGACTGGCCTCTAGTGACCTCCACACACAGTGCAGGAGACTGAGCCATTACGATTGCCCCAGCCTTCCATGGTGTGGTTGGTACCCTGACACGACTACTGGTTGATGGAGAGTGAGGGGTCGTTTGAGGTCCCCGGTTGCATTCCTCCAGGCCTTGAACTCAGGGCCTTGTGTTTCACTCAGCTTTCTTGCTCACAGTCAGAGCTCAACCACTTGAGCCATGGCTACTGTTCCAGGCTGGATAATCTTGAACAAACAAGTCCAGTTCAGTTTCCTTTTCTGAAAAGGTTCTCACACATGTCTACCACAGAGTTCTCTGAAGACTAGGTGGAATGAATACAGGATGGCACGTTGCCATTGTGAAGGATCTCAGAAGAATGGGCCTGTTCTTGTCCCTGTTACTAGTGTAACAGAGACGCTTAGAGTGGCTCTGAATCTGGCTTCTACTCTCCCCTTTCTGGTGTGTTTCTACTACTGCCCACCTTCTTCCTGTAATCCTATCTGTCTTTGAGGCTGGGACAGAGCCTAGACAGCAGCTGGGACTGAAGATGGGCCAGGATGGGGGTGTACTGTCTATCAAAATGTGGGACATACTGACTTGACTCAGCAGGGCTTGGGTGGGCTCTGAAGTAATAGGGTAGGGTCACTTAAACATCAGTCTACTGAGAAAGCCTCTGCTGGGCACTAGGGAAGGAGGTGTAGGAAGTTTGTACATCAGTGGTAATAATGGCCACACCTTTCTCTTGTTTCTTTTCCACTGTCCACACAGTTCCCTAAGCAGCACCCTAATTCTATTCATTCATTTCTTTAAAAACATTTATCTATTATTATTAACTAGGTAGTCATACAAAGGGGTTACTATTCCCTAAGTCAGGTTATGAGCACCTCACTTCTTGGTTGCATTCATCTTTCATTTTAAGCAGCAAGATAGGATTTACATATCACATACTTTACCCCTTTAATTGCAACCCAGTGGTTTTCACTTGGTTCACACCAGCATCATGATCTGCTTTCCACTCATTCATGGCTGGACCGGTACTGGTTCCTTTCAGCCAAGACTAGCAGAGCTCTTGCAGCATTACCCAATATGGCAGACAAAAGTTATCCAGCAGATCTGTATGGTTGTGTGGGTATGGCAGGGAGCATCTTTCACATGCAAGGTGTCCATTTCAACACTAAGATCTACAGGCCTGATACCCTACTCCAACTTGGGGTCACCATCTCAAATCCACCCAACAAATCTCCCCAACACCCTCATCATTCCACTCTCATTGACCCTCACTGGGCTGAGTCAACAACTTCCCAATGGCTCTTCTTCCATTCTTTTCTATGCCCTGTCTCTGCTTAATTCATTCTCCACAGAGCAGGGCACGTAGAATATTCTTGTAAAGATGTGAGTTAGATGTTTCACTGGCACTCAAAACTTCCCAGGATTTAGAGTACCAGTGTGAGCTCTGTATCCTTCCATTCCCCACTTCCAAGTCTACGTGGTTGAATTTTTGGCAGCCACTGGCCACACATGGCTTCTTAGTCCTTGAAATGAAGTTGGTCCACACAGAGCTGCGCAGTAAGTATTTAAACACATACCAGATTTAGAAGACTTGGTATAAACAACAACAGCAAAAGAATAGAAAATATCTCATTAAGAATTTTTATAACAGTTGCATGCTGAAAGTAGTAATAATTTGGGTATGTTGGGTTAAATAATAATAATACTAATAAAAATCTCCATTTGAAATTGGTTTCACCTGTGAGCGTGCATGTTTTCCCGAGTGGAAGAGCACAGCCCTTTCTTGTTTTCTGTGGAAGACAATGCTGGTTCCTATCCTGAGGCGTTTCTCCTTGTTGTTTACTCACTCTGTCTGGGAGGATTCCTCCTGACCTTGCTCTGATGGCTCCTTTTCTTCACTCCAACTTCAGCTAAATGTCTTCCTGCTCTGAGATGTCTGCCCTGCACATCCCAGCCCCACAGCATCTGCATTATTGTCTGCATAGCACTTCCTTGGGGGTTGATAACTTCCTTCCCCTTATCTTTCCTTCTTTTCCCACTTCCCCAATACAACCTCTGCACGAGCAGGCATGTTGTCCTATTCGTGTTTGGATCTGGGTGATTAGAATAGATTCTGGCACAAAGCACTGAAACAAAATTTGTGGAGTGAATAAATGTACCTTTTGACTCATAGATACTGTCAACATAAAATTGAGAAATATCCATCAAGTGTGTCTTATGTGTCAAACACCTAAATAACTATATATTTACTATTTCATTTGAGACACAGAAAGGTATGGTCTTCGGATCAAATCAAGTTGGCCATGTATAGTAAATAAATATTTACAGGGACACAACCACATTTATTGAGTTGAATTTGATCTCTGGTCATCTTCGTTCCGCAGTGTGGAGTTGAACAGTTGCTAATGAGACTGTATAACTCAATATTTTCTTTCTTTTTTTGGGGGGGTGGTCTGGTTGAGGGGCCTGAACTCTGGGCCTGGGCACTGTCCCTCAGCTCTTCAGCTCAAGGCTAGCACTCTACCACTTGAGCCACAGCGCCACTTCTGGCTTTTTTCTTTTTGCTTATGTAGTGCTGAGGAATTGAACCCAGGGTCTCATGCATGCAAGGCAAGCGCTCTACCACTGAGCCACCTTCCCAGCCCTTAACTCAATATTTTCTATCTGGTGCCTGACATAAGTTCACTAAACCTTACGCTACACACCAGGTGCTTTAGAAAGTCTCTAGTCTCCCCCAGTAAGGCTGACATTCTTCCTAATAAGCATCAAATTGCAATACTATAAAGAGGATGAAAGATCAATGCAATACCAGCACAACTTTCCATCTCCCTGCATGTCAATGCCAGGGCCCTGGCTTATGCTTATGGCTATGTGGAAAAAACCATCCCCTCTCTGTGAGGAGGCGACAGAGACTCTGACACAGATTCCAGCTAGACAAGATGCAGAGCTGGACCTGAAGTTCAGGCTTGTGTTATCTCTTACCTGCTGAAGTTTGGCCTCCATATTACTTGAATATACACTTCAGGAACAGTGCTCCCCTTCCCCCTTTCCCTCTTCACTCTCCGTGTTCTTTTGTCTCTGTTTTCTCTTCAGCACTGGCAATTAATGTCGAGTCCTGGAAGGCTGACTCTCGAAAGCATCTGGCTTGCATCCAAACTATTTAAAAGTCTGAGAGCCTGCATCAAATCAGGAAGTAGCAATGGCCTTTGGTCATTATAATATGAAGCAAATGAAAGTGCTGCTTTCATTAGAGAATCATGAACCAAACTTCTGTGGCATATACTTGTCTGTTTGCATATTATTTTAAACAATGATTTATATCTAAATGATTTATATACAGAAGTTTTCTACAGTTGATTGAGTTTGCCTTGATTTCAAGTTGGCTTATTATACTGATGTCAATTTTTAAGAAAAAGTATTTCTAGCTTCTTTTTTCTCATTACTAAAATTAAATAAAAATAATGTATGTTGACAGAATCATCAATGGAGGCATATTGTGGCTCAAGGAATTTTTATAGTAATAAATTTCTGTACTTAGTTTGTTCCCCTTAGATTCCATCTCTTTCCCACAATGTTAGACCCTCATTGTTGGTCTCTTATTTCTTATTGTTTCATCCTGTCTCTAATCCTGCCAGAAATCAAATTTGGTTGTCCTGGTGATTCCATTGCTGTCCCCAGACATCTTTTTCTGGTTTGGCATGGCATTAATGACCTGACATAGCCTTCTCTTTCTGACACTGGTTTTAGAAAAGGCTCTGAGAGGTTGAGTCTGATGGACCAGGATTCTGATCTCCATCTACCTAAAAATCCCGAGTCACAACTTAGAGGATGAACAAGAACCCTCTTGATGACCAAAACAAGATACAAGAGAAGAGAGAGAAACTATAGAGAGCAAATTTCTGTCAATGTGACTCATTGCTTCTTTCCTTGACTTGTGAGATATGTAGACAAATGGTTTTAGTTGGATGATTGGTTAAATGGATGGATGGATGGATGGATAGAAAGATGGATGGGTAGATGGATGGATGGTTGGAAGGATGGTGTGGTTTGATGGATGGGCCAGAAGATGACTGGATAGATAGGTGATGGGTGAATGGGACAGAGAAAAGAGTTATTTGGTTCACTTGGACTTGATAAATCTCTGGGTGGGATGAGCAAGTGGATATTTTGTTGGTTGTTCTAGTGAGCTAGTTTATAATTTTCTTCATTCAATTTTTAAAAGCCTGACATACCATCTGCTTGGTCTTCCATGACAGAACACATTAGCCAGTGTTGTTTATTTCGTGACACTCGAGCTACAAGCTGTCAAAACCAATCTGCCCATTTAATCGATTCTGGCTCATTTCCGAAAAGTGAAATTTAGCCTTTTACCAATGTTAGCTATTAAACTTCTTCCAGTTAAATCTGAATTTTCACAGGTCATGGTAGATCACAAATGGTGTAACTCCATGGCACTAATATTTACAAGCTGTGAGGTATAGAGTGCTATGCTTATGGAGGCATGGGCCCCCGGTACTCTCTAGCCTAGGGGTGCTGACATAAGAGGAAATGGAGTTACACTCCCCAGGGAGAGAAGCAGTGTGGGAATGTGCCAGAAATAGCTTCCCTGTTTAGGGTTTCTAATTGCAGCACATAAAATGTATATATAGAAACTGCTTGGGCTGCCTGAATTTGCTGGCTTCGGTTAGTATGCCTTTTAAAAATTTTTTTCTTTAGACTTCTGTTAGCTCCATGGTGGTGCCTCTGTCTTGTAGCAGAGAAACCTGCATTAGGAGAGGAAGAGTAGAACTGCCATAGGCTGGCACTCAGGTGTGTGTGTGTGTGTGTGTGTGTGTGTGTGTGTGCGTGTTCATGTAGATGAATGCAAGGGTCACAATGCCAATGATGTTCTGGTCATGTCCCACATCACACTCAGTCATCATTTTTTTTTACTAGCTTTGGCACAGAGCCAGTTGTTTGTGATGTTCGATCTTCATTGTCAACGTTATTGGACTGAGAGATGTCTAAAAAATGAGGAGAGAATTTTTGCTCTATCCCAACCCAATTTGGCTTATGGGTTTTATTTATTCAGTCAATTCATTAAAATGCAACCTCTCAGAATGGAACCCTCTCAGAAACCCTTCCAAACCCAGAAACACACCCATTCTACACACAGGGCATCCCTTTACCCCCCCCCTCCCTCAAATCAATACATGAAGGTAACAGCCTATTTTCAGAGCTCTTCTGTTTTATATTTCTTCTTTTACAAAGTTCAAGCATTGTTTCACCTCCACTGGTGAAACACCCACACTGGTCTTGTTCATTTTATTTATTTATTTTTATTGTCAAAATACCATAGAGAGGGGTCACAATTACATGGGCAAGGTAATGAGTGTATTTCTTTTTGTTCCCCCATCCCTTCCCATACCCCCCCCATGAGTGCATTTCTTATCAAGCATTGTTGCCTCCTCCTTTGTTTCCCCTTCCTATCTCCCCCACTGTGCTAAAGTTATAAAGTTCATTTTCGACATAACATCTTGTATATCTCATTGTTGCAATGGGTCTACCTGTATCCTTAAACAATTTGTTTTTTCCCTTCCCCTCCACAAATTATACCAATATCAAATACAGTGAAAACGGGTTATACTGTGGGGGAGGAACATACAAAGCAACAAAGAAATATCTTATAAATATGTTAGAAACAATAGCCAGAAAGAAAAAAAAATTCTAATACTTATCTTGGGGTTCATTTCACTTAACATCAACTTATCTGACCATTTCTGTTTGTCTCAGACATATACTAGTTATTACAAATAAGGGAAACCATGGTACCTATGTTTCTCTGGGCCTGGCTTACTTCACTTAATATAATTTTTTCCAAGTCTTTCCATTTCCCAACAAATGGGAAATGTCATTGTTTCTGATGGAGGCATAGAATTCCATAACACATTCCATTCCACAACATAGTTGTGCTGGAAGATCTTCACTAGCCATACAACGGACAAGGGTCTCATATCTAAAATATACCTGGAACTCAAAAAATTAAATCCCCTAACAACAAATCCTCAAAGAAACAACTGCCCGATAAATAAGTGGGCTAAAGACTTAAAGAGAAACTTCTCTGAAGAGGAAAGAAGGATGGCCAATAGACACATGAAGAAATGCTCAACCTCCCTAGGCATAAAAGAAAGACAAGTCAAAATGACATTGAGATACCACCTCACTCCAGTTAGAATGGCTAGAATCAAGAACTCTAATAACAACAGATGCTGGAGGGGATGTGGACAGAAGAGAACCTTACTGCATTGTTGGTGGGAGTGTAAACTTGTTCAACCACTTTGGAAAGCAGTGTGGAGGTTCCTCAAAAGACTCCACATAGAGCTCCCCTATGACCCAGCAATCCCACTTTTGGGCGTTTACCCTAATGGACTTGTTCGTTCTTGAACTGAGGTAGTAAACAGGCTTTGTCCTGATTATTGGTGGGCATGTCTCCACTGTCCTGTCACTTCCTGTCTCTTCGAGGAACTGCCTTTTTTCCTGCTGTTCAATGCTATTGTTCTACAATAGTACAAACTTCAGCAGAGAAGAATTTCTGTACTGGTGTCTGGGGCTGAAAATTATTTCCCCCTTTATCATTATTTAAACGTGCAAAAACAGTTTGTTAAAAAACAAACAAAACCAAAAACCCAAAACCAAGATACCCTTTTGCCACACCGGGCTGATGAACCACTTAGCTCTCAACATAATAAGTGCTGGGGGAACTGAGAATATTGCTTTCTTACTACAAAACCAACACTCCAGAAGACCCTTTACGGGCTCTGTACAGCTTTGTGTCACTGATATTTTGGAAATGCTCATTGATCCCCAGTCTTGTTTCTGGAGATTTCCTGTTTCCCCTCGGTTATCCACTGGCTCGTGCATCTGCAGCTGGCATGAGGTACCACGACTTCACCCACTTGCGGATGCAGCACATTTTTTCTTTATTCCCCCAAACCATCACTAATGCAAGGCAGGCTGTGTCCGATAGAGTTCTACTGAGAGAACTTAGGGGCCTATCAGAGAGTGTGAAACACAAAACAGGAAGCAACTTCTCATTGCGTGTGAGGAATGCTTATTCTAATACTTTATTTGCCATCCTCCAGACCAGAGAAAATTCTAGTGGCATTTCTGTTCTTCTGAGAGCTGGCCCCCTACTGATTCTCCTCTCTTTGCTCACAAGAGCTCTTTCCTTTCCTCTAAATCCCTAATCCATCTCCTCTTATTAAATATTCAAGATTTCGGTTTTGCTATTAAGCACGCATATTAAGCAACACCTTAATCTTCTCCTCCCAGACAGTGCCAAAATGTCATTCAAAACACAGATGTATTTTCCACTGGGATTAAGTCCTCTCAAATCAGTATTGGCTAAGTTCAGTAAGTATATCAAATGTGCTTCCTGTCCTGGCTAACCACTGCGCAGCACAGCCCTTAGAAGCTGGTCTGCCCAAGCCCGCCTTCCTCGTCTTTCTCTCCCTTTCCCTTCCTCTTTTGCTTCCTTCTTCCTTGGTCCCTTGAGGGGGCTGGTATTGAAGCCCTTTCCACTTTGGTGAGTTAAATCAGTATTCTTGACATCTGACTTTACTTCTCTGCAGGTTCTGAGTCAGCTTGTTCAACGCCATTCTGTGTAATATTTTTCCCTTTCCCTTTCCCTTCTTTTCCTCGTGGGGCAGACTACCTGGGCCTTCTCTAGCTTTGCTTTGCTCTGTCTTTGGACTGAACCATTTATTAAGTGATTGCTTTAACAAACCACGTGGTTTAAAGTAGCCTCTCAAAGCATTTCACCTCACTCGAGAAAATCCAATTTGATGTTTGATGTTCAAAAGGAAGCCTTCGCCGCTGCTGCCAAGGACTCTTACCTAGTTCTCCTTTAGAAAAGCCATCTATCATGTAGTGTGATCCAGGGCTGGTTGGCCTAATGCTAAAATTGCACTGTGATGATCTGATCTGGCCCCTCCAGTCTGCCTCGGACACAACTGTTTCTCCTGAGTATAATTAATTGTCTTCATTGAGGATGTGCAGGCCATCCATTTCCACTGTCTCCTGAGGCTTCTAAATAAAACATTTTGAGCAAAGAACAGACAAAAAGCAAGGCTGAGGACAATGGTGAACTCTTATAGCCCTCCCAGACCAGAACTTATACATTAAGAGTAAAGAGTAAAGAGATCATTCCTATTGAAATATTGTTGTAATAAATCAAAATGTTCCCTGGAATGTGATTGATGCATTTATTAAGAAAGATGCTATTAAAACAGAAAAGCTCCCCATAAATGCACTTAATATCATACTGACCTATTTTAGAAAAAGTCTTTCTGATTAGTCTGACACCAAGACTGAGCCAGGAGGATGTAGACTCGGCCGTTAACACCACCCATCCAAATACTGTGTTAATACACTTTTTCCCTCACACCAGGACCCCAGAGCTCACCCCAGAGAGGGCTGCACCTGCCAAAACAACTCAAAGTGGTTTAATGTTGTCGTTCCCCTTGTTCAGTTACTTCCAGATATACCACAGGAGAATTTATTTTTCAGAAGGAAATACACAAAAGAATTCTAGACACAGAGTCTAAGATGGAGAGAGAGAATATTCTGGAAAGAGGAAGGAATATGACCTACAACAGAATATGAGAAGGAGGAATCTTAGGTTATGCCACTTAATGAGTGGATTGTAGATGAGTAGATCAGCATCACTTGAGAGCTTGTTAGGGATTCAGAGTCCCAGGTTTTGTTTAATGCATACCCCTCAGTGTTTTCTATTAAAGTACGATGAGAATTATGGGCTAGACTTTGAAACACCATATGTACATGTATAGACACACACACACACACACACACACACACACACACACCACCTAGTGTCCCACCTAGTACTTGATGGACACTCACAGGGACACAGGGCTGCAGAGGAAGAAGGAAATAAGATGACTTCTGTCCTGCTCTGTACAGAGGTACACTCTGCTGCAGAGTGATGCCCACTGCTTATCCTGGCAGAGATGGTTGCAATGATCATGACCTTCTACCCTGTGGGCCAGGTGGACCCCTCATGGTCAGCACAGATTACATCATGACTGACCTCTTACATCTTTTCTGTTCTTCATCTGTGGTGTGCCAGATGAGGCATTTAGAAAAATGACTCTAGCTTATATTGTTTGAATCCATTAGTTTTTCCAGGGGTAGTCCTAGGGCCAGAAGCATGAGAAATACACCTGCTATTTTCATCCAGACCTAGTGAATCAGAAACAGTAGGGTCCAGCTCTCAGGAGACCCTAAGGCACAAATCTAAGAAGCAGTGGTCTAATACCATTGGCCATTGGGTTCTGGTGACTTAAGTGGCCATTGAACTAAGGAGAATTAGACCAGAATGGAAGGTCAAAGCCAATAAGCTCAGCCCAGGTTCATGTATGTGCATCCAACACAGGTCAGTGAAAACCGCTGAAAGGTTATTTGGGTTTTCTCTGTCACAGCATCTTGGGGAGAGATGATTTTTCTCCCTCTAGGTGGTGCCATGAACCCAGGTAGAGCAAATAGTGCTGCAGCTGTCTTGCTGAGAGTCTGGAGCTGGCACAGATCAGGGCCAGAGAAAGCATCTAACAGGGAGGTGGCATGGGAGCTTTTGTGCAGTTTTAAGCGCCTAACTGATGTGGCCTCATTTCTCTGCTGGTTTGGATACTCTTCAAAGACAAGAGCTGAGAGTCAAACTCTTTCATAGCTGGTACAATCCTGGTACTAGCCAGCTGGAAGGATTTTACATTTTCACCCAAATCAAACCTTCTTCTGGTCACTGCTATTACCATAGTAGAACCTAGTGTGCTGCTTAAATTGTAGAATATTAAGCAGGATGGTGACACTTTTAATCTTGGGAGGATAAGGGGAAATGTCTTTTTCATTACCTTAGTGATTAATTCTATCTTGTTGCTACAATCTTCTTTTTTCGAGGTTTACTTATAATGCGTGCAGTTGCTGTCTGGATCTCTTCTCCACATCTTTAAAATCTATCCTTCTCTCCCAGTGTCTCCAAGAACATTTGAGAAGGCTAAGCTGATGAAGAGAGATCTTCCAGAGTGAGGGATCCACCTGAAGAATAAGTAAAAGCAAAAATGGCTGGAGGCATGTTTCAAATAGTAGGGCATCTGCCCCAGCCTGGGTATCTTCATAGGAGGTTAGAAGAGACACACAACCAACCTGGAACCAACATCCAACAGGAGACCTAAGCAGCACATTTTCATGGTCCACCAAGGCTTCATCTTAGGGCAACTCTTCCCAGAAACTGCTGAGAAGACCGATGTCCCACAAGGCAAGAGATCACACAAGGAAAACAACTTGCCTCCAATCTCTTCTAAGTGTTCCTAGAACTTAGTTTCCATTGAAGTCTCCCCTCCCCAACTTCTTCTTTCATCAGGCCTTATGGTAGAAAGGAATTCTCTTTCTTCTGCTCCCTCTTCCTCGGGCATTTTCCCTAAAAACTTTCTTTGTGTCTACTCCTAACAATCAAATCACAAGCAGCACGTATTACATGCGATATGCTCTTTCTTCTTTTCTTCTTGAGGGTTCTCAACAAATGTTTTAGGTTATGGAGAGATGATTGAATATCTCAGAATGTTGGTGACTCAAACCAGCCAGGCCTCAAGCCAAAAGCTCCTCTTGAATGTGACATTGGAGCAACCTTGTCTCCTTTCTCCACATCTTACAATGCTAGACATGTGTAAGTGTGCATTTTGACCTCAGCATGTTCGCTAATAAAACAATGCAAGTTCAGAACTATGCCTTCTTTTGAAGAAGATCACTTAAGGCTTTTGCATTTCTACCTGTTGCTGAATCTAACATCCAAGTCAGGAACTAAAATACAAACTGCAAAGCAAATCCTCAAATACCTGCCACCACTTTTAGCTTCAGAAGGGCTCCAACCCAG
The DNA here is from genome assembly GCF_000151885.1 of Dipodomys ordii. Classification (NCBI taxonomy): domain Eukaryota; kingdom Metazoa; phylum Chordata; class Mammalia; order Rodentia; family Heteromyidae; genus Dipodomys; species Dipodomys ordii. The sequence goes on from NW_012267421.1 coordinate 2,373,974, forward strand.
ATCCCTTTTCTCCTTCTCACCCAGGTGACCCTCTGAGAAGTAGGGTTCTCCTTACAGTACTCTACTTCATTGAGTGGTTTCCAAACATGCTTTCATAGATTGATTGTACAAGAATCATATGCAATATCGAAATACAGACTTCCCAGCCACCTGCTGAAGATTCTTATTCATTTGGCCTGGACTGGGGCCTTGTCTATGGTTTTGATGAACAGGGCCATAGGGCTGATGGGAGAGTCTAGTCGTGAGGTTGGGGACTGGAGCCTGTCCCTGGCTTGTGAGCTGGCAGTGCAGCCCTGGTGTGTGTCTGCACAGTCCTCTGAAGCATACTGTATGTGCCTAGTGCATCCTGAGCATTAACACACATTATGGGCTAAACAATAAACCCTCGTTTCTATCTCCTTTCTCCACAGGCCCTGCCAAGTAAACATGCCAAGTGTAATATCTGCCCCATTTTATTGATGAAGGTGAACTTTTCCTTAGAAGGCAAAGGCAATCTCCTCCTGCAGGTCTTGGGAACAATTCCTCACAATAGCTGATCTGTTGGACTGCTATAATCTTGCTTTCGTTTTATACCACAGAGAAAAATGTCCCCCTTTGCCTGTGGGAAGATGGTTTTCTGATTCCTTTGTCTGCAGGCCTTTCCCAAATGGGGTTTCAATCCCATCCACTCCCTTTTATCCACCAAGCACTGCTCATCTCAAACCTATTGTGTGTTAGAAAGCAAGGCACAGTGCACTTGCCATTAATGCTACTTCTGGGGTCCTGCCTCTTACTTATCTGGTCCAGCAGAGCCGGAGTGATTCCTGAAATGTGGCATTTGGCAAGTATTCCTGCACACGGTGCCAGGGAACTGGAGGGGCACACATTAGGGAAGACTAAGTGTACCTGTGTGTTCTAATCACATGATAATGGATTCCTCTGGTCCCATCCATGTGGGAAGTGAGACATTTGGAATGCATTGACCCAGGGTGATTGTGGCACCCTGTGAAGACACATTCAGGCCTGTCCCATAGAGACTTGTTACTCCAAGTGTGGCCCCTAGAGTGACAGGCTCTTCTCACCCAGAAATGTATCAGAAATGCAGAATCTCAGGCCCAACCCCAGACTTCCTGTTTGTAGGTTTTTATTTGCTCATGTCCATCAGGGGTTGTATGCACTCACTAAGGTAAGAGAAGCACATCTGTGAATGACAGAAGGTGGGTCTGGAATGAAGCTGACTTGGGATTCATTTACTAAAGGAATGAGCAGTATGAGTGGTCTCATCTCTCAGGGTATCTCTTTCCTCATCAATGAAATGGTCAGACTCATTAGAAGCAGCCAGTACTGATTGATCCCTTACCAGCTCAATGGATATATTGTCTAAGACAATCCTTGAAATGAAATAACACTTGGTGAATGGGTGTTTTAATACCTTTTCTTATCTTGATTAAGTAACTGTGGAAATTGCTGATGAAAGCAAAGTATTGTTTAGACATGGCCTGGACCACTGTGAGGAGCAGGCTGAGGATGGCTCACACGTGGATGTGGGGCAGAATGACAGAGGGGTATGGATGAGAGGTCTGGGGATGGGTCACGGAAGGATAGAAGCTCTTTCCTCACAGGGTCAACACTATGGAACTGGAAGCTGAGAAAGAGAAGGCCAGGCAGCCAGCAATGACAGCTGGCTCATGAGTTTCTGGAACGTGCTGGAGAGATAGCGGTTGTATTAGAAGTGAATGAGAAATTTCTACCTGGTGCCAGGTCCAGCATGGGCAGCATCAGGAAGGATGAAATGTGTGGAAGGGCTGAGCTTTGAGGAAACTTTGGCTAGATTGTTCGTAGACATGCCACAAGGGCCAGGTGCCTGGCAGCTTGTCACCACGGCACGACACAAACTCACAGCATTACTCCTGCGTTGCTGCTCTTGTAACTCTGTGGCTAGGAATAGAACCTTTGAGTCCCTGCCACACCATGCATATCCTGTGCATTTCAGGCAGGTTTTACTGAACCTCTCTGTCCCTTTTTATTAAATGATTATACACCAAATGATAGAACCTTTGGCATAGAATTAGTATGAGGCTTACATCAGATTATGCATATAAGAGGCCCAGCGCTGGTTATTAGTTTTGAAATTGATCGGTACTTTGCATGTGTTCACCTTAAATCCACTGTATAAAATCCATGGTGATGATTCCATGGGGAGATCAGCTAGCAAGTCTCTCTGCCACCTCCAGGGTAGGAGGTTTGATGCACATCCAAAGTGACTTCTGTTCCTTACACTTGGGTGCAGTTGTGTGAGGATGATGTGTGTCTTAGAATGTCTACATTTCCAAGAGTGCACAGTGATGGTTATACAGGTAACCGCTGGACCCACCAGAAGCTGCGCTGAGGCAGGTCTGAGTCAGCTGGGCCTCCTCTGGACCACTTCCCTCTGAAACCCCTCCGTGGGCCCTCAGTGTTCAGTGCTCATGCTCGCTCAGGAGAGAAGTCTCTGCAGTGGGGCACAGCTCCTCCTCTCCTCCTCCCCTCCTCTCTTTCTCCCCTCCCCCCTCTTCTCCCTCTCCTCCTCCCCTCCTTGTCTGATCCTCCCCTCCTTCCTGTCTCCTCTTCCCCTCTTCTCCTCCTCCTCCCTTCCTCCCCTCTTCCTCTCCTCTTCCCCTCCTCCCTTCCTCCCCTCTTCCTCTCCTCTTCCCCTCCTCCCTTCCTCCCCTCTCCCTTCCCTCTTCCCCTCCTCCTCCCTTCTTTCTCTCTTCCCCTCCTCCCCTTCTACCCTTCTCCCTTTCTCCAGCCCCCTCCCCTCCTCTCCCTCTCCCAGCCCTGTGACTTTACCTGCCTGTAACCGCCAGAGTTTCTCCTGCTCAGATCTAGGCCAGGCATTCTGTGTTCTCAGTTGGAAAAGACACCTTATTCTTTCTAATTAGTTCCCTCTGGGAAACATCTAAGAGCCGAATCTTCCTTTGCTGTCAAACACTAACTATCGGTTGGTGAATGATTTTTATCAGTCATTCACAAACAAACCCACCAGAGCAGCGGCCATTTCTGTTGAGTGGCTCTGAGATCTAAGATGATGTGATATCCATAATGTATGTTAAACTTTTGGGGGGAGGGTTAATTTTGAAATGTCATGGTGTACTTTAAAAGTTTTCACCCTTCTGAAGGCAGCACAAAGGGCACATATCACTGTCTTAGTCATCATCTTCATCTTCACCTCCACCATCACCATCATCATCACCATCATCACCACCACCATCCCATTGAGTGTTACTTATTAAGCACTAGCCATTCTGCCAAGAATTTCTGCATACAAAATAGAGAGCTGAAATAAGCAATTCATCTCTTGGTAAACTCTTTAGGACTAATACTTGAAAAAATTATGTCCCATGGGCTTAAGTGACTAACTTAACCAAGCATTAGGAAAATGAATATTATGCTATAGAATCTTGGAGGACAGCTGTCATTTCTAGTGATTTTGGCTTATGGCTGTTACCATAGGACATTTTTTTCTTTTCATAATCAGATGACTAGTTGTATTCTATTCATGATAAATAAGCCAGTGAATGGAAAAGAACATCCATACACCTATTTCTCAGTCACAACCCGAATGTAGGATGCAATCATTTACACACAGGTGTAAGAGTCATACTTAAAAGCCTGCCTGTTCACTTGAATATTGGGTCTGTAATGTGGCACCGGCTCATGAAACAAGTGGTAAAATGGGTTGGAAGAAAAGTACATCCATGAACCTTCTTGGTTCATGGTTTTACGGATGGAAAGTTCTTTTTCTTCTTCCAGCACCTTCTCTTTCTTCTCCTCCTGCCCTCGTGCTGCTTCTCCTCCTCCTCTTCCCCCTCCTTCTTTGGTAGTGCTGGGATTTGAACTCAGAGCACCATGTTTGCTAGCCTTGCCATGGGAGTCACCACCTCAACCATGAATGTTATTTAAAGGGGAGGAATTACGGGAGTCTTACAGAGCTTAGATCTAAGGAGGTCATGCAAAGATGGTTCAGTGGAACCGTCAACATTCTAGTGGCAGAATCGTGCTAGACATGTGCTGAGATTTCAATTGCTTTCACAATATTATGTATGAGCCAACCGTGGAAAAGGGGCTTAGACCTACAGTGTTCCTAAGCCATCCTGGAGCTGGGGACCTGGGTGTCCATACTCACCAGGTACATGGGGGGCCTCCATGGTGGTGCCCCCATCTCAATCTTTCGCAGTTACTAGGAAACCCATGTCCTTCCATAAGTATTTGTTATATGCAAGTGGTTTGGAGAGGATGACAGTTTTTTTTTTTAATTGTGAAAATACCATACAGAGAGGTTACAATTACATGGGCAAGGTAATGAGTACATTTCTTATCAAGCATTGTTGCCTCCTCCTTTGTTTCCCCTTCCCATCCCTTCCCATCCCTTCCCCTCCCCCTCTCCCCCCTCTCCCCCAAAGTTGTAAAGTTCGTTTTTTGACATAACAACTCGTACACCTCATTGTTGCAATGGGTCCACCTGTATCCCTATTTAAATGATTTGTTTTTTTTTCCTTCCCTTCCACAAATTATACCAACATCAAATACAGTGAAAGCAGGGATTATAGCGTGGGGGAAGGACATACAAAGCATGGTAAAGTTTAAATTTAATACAATCTTAGGCAGACGTTGGCAAATTCTTTCCCAAATTCTGTTTCTGTGTCACGTCTCCAATCCAGCCTTGATTTGTTTAGTCTACTGACAATACTTAACCACACTCATAAGCGTGAAAGTGAAAATAAGACTTCATCAATAATATCTGAGTATTCTCATTCTGTTTCAATCCGTAGTCTACAAAACAAACCATTGTTATTCTGAGTCTACAACATACCAAGGCAAGAAGTGCTAGGGTATATTCAGGCAGAGATGACTACTATTGACCAATTTGCAGCTTCAGCCTTCAGAAGAACTAGTCAGAAATAAAGCCAAGTCTCCCCTTTCTCCTGGAAGCACTATCATTTGTGTGTCAGAACTGAGCTAAGGCTGGGCTTCATCTGCTTTGTTAGGGATGCCCCATAGAGCCTGGGAACCTACCCCCACCCCACCCCATGAGGACTGCACTGTGAGATACACAGAATATTGAGCTGGCAATAACAGTCACTTTACTCATGACCAGCTTATTTCATAATATGGAAACAAAGCATGTTTGGCTTCACTGGGAACTGAGACAGAAGCAGAAAGGAGCCAAGGGGCTTGGTTTACATTTCCTTTATGTTTACATTCCTTTAGACTTACGTGTCCTTTAAAGCTTGAATAGGGGATTTGGCCAGTTTGCTCTCACTTGGAAAGAGTTACCCCTTATTCTTTAGAATTCTGACATAGAAGAGGAATCGGTGTCATCATATTTAAGGAAATGAAATTCTTAGGGCTCACATGTCATCCTAAGAGGTAGCACTTGACACCATTTTGGAAGAGTTAGCAGCTGAGGATTTTTCTTTTGAGATTGACAAATTTTATGAGAGGTGTCATAATCCAATTACTATGAAATTTATGTTCCAGGGAGTCAGCTGGGAATGAAAGAAGACAATCACTGTGCATGTTGAGTTACTGAGTTTAATTAAAATTATAGCTTCATTTTGTCTGCCTGTGCCAGTACTGAGCTTTGAACTCAGGACCTGGGCTCTGTCCCTTAGTTTTTTTGCTCAAGGCTGGCATTCTACCACTTGAACCACAGCTCCACTTCGGCTTTTTTTGGTGGTTAATTGGACATAAGTAGCTCATGGATTTCCCAAGTGGCCTGGCTTCAAACATCTATCCTTGTTCTCAGTCTCATGAGTAGCTAGGATTACAGGCATGATCCATCAATGCCCAGAAAATAGCTTTTTAATGGTTAATCTGAGTTAAATCTTCTGAGTCATTTGATCCTGTGAATGGACTATTTCTTTTTTATTTAATTTTTTTATTAATACTTTTTTATTGTGAAAATATGGTACAGAGGGGTTACAAATACATGAGCAAGGTAATGAGTACATTTCTTATCAAGCATTGTTGCCTCCTCCTTTGTTACTATTTCTTTTTCTTTCTTTCCTTCTTCCCCCCCTCTTCCTCCCTCCCTCCCTTTCTTCCTTCCTTCCTTCTCTCCTTCCTTCCTTCCTTCCTTCCTTCCTTCCTTCCTTCCTTCCTTCCTTCCTTCCTTCCTTCTTTCCTTCCTTCCTTTCTTGTCAGTTGTGGGGCTTGAACTGTCCCTGAGCTCTTTTGTTCAAGGCTAGCACTCTACCACTTTAAGCCACAGCTCCAGTTCTGTTTTTTGTTTTTTTGCTTTTTGAGTGGTTAATTGTAGATAAGCATCTCATGGGGACTTTTCTGCCCAGTCTAGCTTAGAACCGTGATCCTCAGATAGCCTCCTGAGTAGCCAGGTTTATGGACATGAGCCACTGTTGTCTGGCTGGACTATTTCTTAATAGTGTAGGTTTCTTAATTTCCAGATCTCACCTAAGCCCACAATTATAGCTTGTGGCTCAGGATGGTGTTTCTGGCTAGGCTTTTAGTCTCTCTGTTTCTCTGCTTTCCTCTTAATGGATTAAACCTGGATTCTCCTTTCTTTCCCAGCCCTGGAAGCTTGCTATGCAATGTTTATTGTGTGTGCTTGACCACTTCATTTGTTTTGTCCTGTGAGATAGTGTCTTGATTGTATAAAGTGCAGTTGAACTTTGCACAGATAGTGGAGTCTCAGCCAAGCTCCAGTGGTGGCAGGGATTATAAAGTGCATGGTGTAGTTCTGTCAGTGCAGTGCTGGGGGCAGTCCAGCAGAGGGACACAGTTCCACCCTGACCAGGTTCCACAGAACCGTGACATGAGAGATCTTTCAGAAGAAGCCTGCCTGGTGTTGGATGATGCAGAATGTGCTAGAATCCTGACTGTAGGATGTATGTGTGAGGGATGCATTTTCAGACATGTGAGAGCACACTCACAGGGGAAATAACATCGCTTGACTAGGAACTACAAGCACATTATGTAATGTGTGGATGGCTTATATAATGTGGTGAGAGGGAGCCAAGGAAGATAAGACCAGAAAAATGGTAGCAGATGGTGGATAAGCTCCCAAGCTGTGCAAGGTGGTTTTGACTTGATCTTACACATGCTAGGGCATAATATTTCTGGGAATGACAACCTCACAATCAAATATATTTCCCAGTAAATTTTGTGGAGTGTGTAATGAATCTTCCAGAGATTTCAGGGATAAATGTGACTTTACAATATTATAAACATCACAGATTCAAAAGTAGCTATGAATGTTAGTGCTCTCTATTTTACCTTTTACCACTAACACCAGAAGCGTTTGCATTTTTAATTTCCGCATTATGTGTGCACCACACATAGTTGTATGAATCTTGCTAGTGACTGTCATAGGGGGTCACATCTGTTTTTTTCTTGGGCACAGCTGAGGGGGTCTCTTGTCTACTCAATTCCTTTGTAAAAAAAAACCCTACTTTTTAATCATACTTCCTATTGTAAGCTATCTGAACAAGACTTAAAGTTGTGACCTTTTAAGTAAAACAAGCATTCAAAAGTTCTTGCTTGGATTTAAATTCTGAACATGAGCCAGCTATTTTTACTTAGACATTCTGTGGAGTAGGAAAAATTGCTGGAACAATTTAAGATAACTTTCTACTTGCAATTGGCATCAAATGACAATATGTGAATTGTACTTTTTTGTCTCTCTGTGAATTTTTGCACCCCATCTTGTCCAAGTCATACTGTGTTGGAGAAAAGAATTAGAATTCACCCCTGTTGGACTTTTATGCACTTCCCGAAAGATTATTGGCCAAATCCACCACATTCTGAGGGAGATGATAGGGCCCAACTTATTCTCATAACTTACAGTCTGGATTTATTTTCCCTTGGCCTTCTTCCAAGCTATTATTTTGCTGGCAGTAAGAGAAATGGATTTGTTGAGCAAGATAATATTTTGGAACCAACAGTGGACTCTCATGAATCCCAGCTTGAAATGATCAGCAAGGTTATCAAAGTAGCAATGTTTTGTCTTTTATAAATGACTGGAAAGGATTGTAAGTTCTGACCAAGGAATTTAGTGGCTCAGCTAGAACAATGCAATAGGATTTAATCCTCATTTTGCAACTGATTATCCTAAACTACCTTCCAGTTCACGTCTGCGATTTCAAAGAAAATGGGATATGTTTAACATGAGATTAAGCAAATAACTTCAGTTAGTAAACCCTTTGTAAATGTGGTTCTATCTCTCGAAGCACATGTTCCTTGTTAGGGAAGGCCGCACTTGCCTGTAGTGGAGGCTTTGGCATTTGTTTCTCTTCCAATTACTGTTGTAGTTAAACTTGGCTGTGAGCATGACATCGAGCTGAGCATCCTGGAGTGGCTGTTTGGGAGGCGGTGGACCTTTCATGCACATCCTCCTACTCATAGATGAAGTTAGTGAGTGTTTGGGTAGAATAGAAGCCAGTGCACATCCAAGCTAGCAGTCAGTGTTGCAGGTGAGAATTATGACACAGCCGTAAAATCCCATATGGCATGCCCTTAGCTGAGCTTTGACTCAGCCCTAAGAGCAACAGCAGAAATGCTGGAGCCAGGGCTCTGTGCAATGAGGTGGTAGGAGAGGCAGGATCTTTGGTTTCAGTGGAGTGAGATTTTCACTCAGGTTCCCTACAAAAGTCTGGAAAGGTGATTTAAATTAGGAAGTAGTGAGCATTGACTTTGCTCAGTGATTGGTCTAGAAACTGAAGAGTCACCAGGGAAGCACCAGCCATGGCTACAAAGCCAGCTCTCATTGTGGGAGCAATGGCAGTGCTGGGGGAAGGCAAGCGCCTTCATGGGCCCAGAAAGAAGTAGAATGAATCCAGTGAGGACAGCATCCTGGAACATGTTGTGCAGAATTGGCATAGGGATTCCTTTTCTCTGGTGGAGGAGGACCGCAGGAACAGCCGTGGAGAAAGAAGCAAGTCACTATCACATTCCACAAGGAGATGGAAGGGCAGCTACAGAAGGAAGGCTTGAAATGAGCTCAGAATCCCCCGAGTCCGAGCAGGGAGATGTGTGTTCTGCACGTGATGGCTAAGGTGTTGTCTGTCTAAGACCCAGAAGAGTGAATTCTCTTCATGAGAAGTCCCAGGAGACTCACAGAAGTAACAGTGCAAGCTCCTTCTCCCCCTCCTCAGCCCTGAGGCTGAGTTCTCAGCTCAAATTGAGGCCTTGCTCATGGGCAATCCATAAAGTAAATAACCTGAATTTGAATGACTTAATGAAGCCCTAGGCAAAGAAATTCAGCAACTCCTGGAGACAGTGGCTTCTACATCCCATCACTGGCTTTCTCCTGGACTTTGATTCCTTCTGGCCTAAGGGGAACCAAGGAACATGCTCTTGGGAGGAGAAGGGGAAAGAGGGAAGGAAAGGGTGGAGAGAAGAGGAGAAGAAAAGAGAGCAGAGGGGGTATTGAGAAGAGAGAGAGGGGAAGGAGAAGGGGGAGATGGGGGTCATTTTTTCCCTCTTCTTGGCATAATTTCTAGTTCCAGTCCCCTTTTCTGAAATCCACTTACCATCTCTGCCTGGAAGCCATCGCCCATTCACTTCAAGTGAAACCTTAGCTCCTCGCTTCCCCCCCCCCCCCCCCCCCCCCCCCCCCATTCTCATTTTGTCAGCCAAGCCTGCTTCCATTCACCCAACCTCCAAACTTGAAAATGTCTTTCAATTCCTCCTTTAAAATTCTCCATATCTGTATTATCCATTTTTCATAACTGTGGCAAAAGCCTTGAGGTAGGTAGGCTAACTTTATAAAGAAAAAGAAAGCTCATAGTTCTGGAAGTCCAATGATATCAGCATTAACTCAGCTCTGATGAAGACCTCCTGGCAGATAGCAGTACAATGGTGGAAGCCTTTGCTTGAAGAAGATCTTTCATCTCAAGACACAAAGCCAGAGGTCGCACAATCTCTCTCAAGTTCACCTGTCAATAACGCACTTGATAGTCCAGTAGGCCCCATTGCTTAACAGAACTACACTGTGAACTACACATGAACTCTTGGGGCCAAATCATCCTCAAATTATAGCAGTATCCCCCAAACTGTGTCTTAAAATGATCAATAATTAAGCCAGGTGCTGGTGGCTCTCACCTGTAATCCTCACTATTCAGAGGCAGAGCTCTGAGATCTGAGCATCATGGTTCGAAACCAGCCCAGGCAGAAAAGTCTCTATGAGACTCTTATCTCCAACCAGAAGTGGTGCTGTGGCTCAAATGATGTAGAGTGGTGGCCCTGAGCAAAAGAGCTCAGGGACAGTGATGAAAACTTCAGTTTGAGCCCCAGGATGTGCACACAAAAATGTAATTATCAACAATTAATTATCAGCTGTTATGACTATTTTTAACAGTTGGCAACCATAGGCCTTTGTTCTTTCTTGCTGCTGTATCACCACTGGAGACTACATCATCCCCTCAGGACACAGTGGAGCTCCTCTAGCTTGTTGTGTTCTGGACACCTCTGCTTGTTCCGCCATTTATGAAACAAGCATGCTTCCCATTGCATAAGTGTCTAGTCCAGGTTCCTGTCTAGTCCAGCTTGTCTAGACCAGGGTCTGGTCAAGGCTAGTTGTTTCTAACACCTGAATAGTAAAAAACAACATCACTTCTAGCTGGGGACAGTGACTCATGCCTATAATCCTAGTTACTCAGGAGATGCAGATCAAGAGAATTATAGTTCAAGACAAGCTTAGGCAAAAAGAGGTCTGTGAGACCTCCTTGTAATTGATAAAAATCTGGTTCTGGTACCGTGCACCTGTCACCCAAGCGGTGTGGGAAGTAAAATAAGAGGATCATAGTCCAAGCCTACCCCAGCAAAAATTGAGACCCTTTTCATAAGATAATGAAAGCAAAAAGGTCTGGGAGGGGCTGGGAAGGTGGCTCAGTGGTAGAGTGCTTGCCTTGCATGCATGAGACCCTGAGTTTGATTCCTCAGCACCACATAAGCAGCAAAAGCCGGAAGTAGGGTTGTGGCTCAAGTGGTAAAGTGCTAGCCTTGAGCTGAAGAGCTGAGGGACAGCGCTCAGGCCCAGAGTTATGGCCCCATGACTGACAAAATTAATTGTGTGTATATATATATATATATATATATATATATATATGACTGGGAGACATGGCTCAACAGGCAGAATGCTTGCTAAGGATCTGAGTTCGAACCCCAGTATCACCAAATAAATGGCATAATTTCTTAATAAATAAGCCTCAACTCTGGCCAGGGTCTATTCACCAGGGTCTAGTTCACTTCCACACCAGCACCAGGTCTTAGCTGGGTGCCCCTCCATGTCAGCCTTGCTAATTTCCCTCTTTGCATAAAGCCTATTTTTAAATATATATTTTTATTGTAAAGATACTGTACAAAGGGGTTACAGTTTCATGAGTAAGGTAAGGAGTATACTTCCTATAGAGCACTGTTACCAATTCCTTTGTTTTTCCCCTACCATCCCTTCCCTCCCCTCTTCACCTCTTCCTCCCTCTCCACCCCCCAAAGTTGTAAAGTTCATTTTCAACATAGTGTCTTGTACATCTCATTGTTACAATGGGTCAGCCTATATCCTTGTTTCAGCATTTTGTTATTTCCCTTCCCCTCCTCAAATTAGAAAAATGTCTGTACAAGATGCAGGGCACTGGGATCAAATACAGTGAAAACAGGGGTTATACTATGGGGGAAGAACACACAAAAGAAACAAAATCACACAGTACATTATTAGTACGTTAAAAATAACAGCAACAAAGATAAAGCCTCTTGTGTCCCTATCTTGGGGTTCATTTTGCTTAGCATCATGTTATGTGTACATAGCTTTTGACCTTTCTGCTTGTCCTAGACATATACTAGTTATTATTTCACCACTCTGCTAAAGTGAATCTTAGTAGCTTCACTGCTAGCACCTTTGACTAGTTTTGAGCTGCACACTTTTATTGACTCATAGTGGACACTCGATACACACGTGAATTAAATCACATTCTGTTAGATAAATCTCAGTTTCCTTCATGTGTGAAAGAATTGTCCTTTCAACTATAATGTAAGGTCTTTGGACTTGATAAACACCAGCTGAATGAAATGAACTGGCTCTCACAGTAGAAATATAGATCAAATAATTAAAATATTTTAAATCTCAGTTTGGTCACAGTCTATCAAAAAGCATATTTAAACACAAAGGTAAATTATGCCAACATTTCTCTTCTGCAGTTTATCTAAAAGGAGGAGGAGAATGGCTGGGTCACCCACTCTCTTTCCCCTTGGAGTAATAGGATATGTGGACGACTTATGCTTTTTCCTTCCTTTGTTGCTAGGAGTTGAACACAGGGCCTGGCACAGGGTAGGCCAGTGTCCTATCCCTGCATGACACCCTAACCCCCTCAAGTTGTCATTCTTATCTTCTAACCACATCATTGAACTCATCTTCCTACATGTGGGAATTGGGATTTGCTTTACAGTGCATGAAAGGGCTCTCTGTGGTGAAGTTATCTATCAATCAAGGGGCATCTGCCAATCAGAGATGACTATGCATGTAGGAGAGCTGAGAGTTCCCTCAAGTACTGAGAGACGTCATTCCTAGAGGGCTATGGTCACTCTGGTCCAGGTCTGGCCCTAGTAGATTCCAATGCAAATAGAGAATGTCTCTTCCTTGTGGAAAGTTCCTCTGGTCAAGTTCAGCCCTAGATCCATAGTGAGCTCATTACACAACCCAGTGTCAGACTGAAGAGAGGAAATGCTTGCCCTCCCCAAGAGAGCTTTGGTTTTATGACACTTAAAATTTCCCAGAACACTTCAAAGAATGCCACCAAATTATTTTTAAGTTAACTCATTCCAATTTAGGTCAATTAAAATACAAGTAAAATCACACTCCTTTCTTCTTGTCTGCAAAGAGGGAAAACTTTTATTGTTCCTATCTTTGAAGAGCTTTTTCAAAGCAGGGCTGAAAATAGAACCCATTGTAAGAACTCACACATCTTTCTTCCTCCAATGACATTCCTGTGCACGAAATGATATCGTACACCATCTCTGTGCTCTTGGCTCCTTGGTGATGCTCAGGTGTTGATTCATTGGGATAAGCCCCTTTGCAAGCTCTCCCTTTGGGTTTTCTGCCTTCTCTGTTGAGACTCTGGGGCCTTCCAGGGCCTGGGAGCCAAGGTCAGCTGAGGCAAACCACAAAGCACAGGGATGAAGTTGATATGTGAAGAGGAAACATCACCAGGCTTTGGTGCCTTTATGAAAGGTTGAGATGGAATTCCAGCCATTTCCCTCCTTTTTGGAAATCATCTGCCCTTTATCCTGTAGCAACTTAGAGAAGGGACCAAAGACATTACACACACACACACACACAAACAAAAACAAACCCAAAACAACAACCAACCCCAAGAACTTCAGATCCAAAGGACTTAGAAAGGACCAGAGGGAGCCTGCATTTCCTTTTCTAAACCAAACCTAGACCCCCCAGGTTAAGTAACACAGACCCAGGATGAGTGTGATGATATTCCTTAGAACAGGAACAGTAGATGACAAAGGCAAACATAGTTCATAAGCACCACCTTCCTGTGGAAGCCACCCCATCCTCTTCCTCTTTCTGTAGATCACAGGGCAGTCTCCTGAGAAGCGGAGTTGGTCATGTCACTCCCCTCGCAGTGAGTCGTGAAGGGGTAACATGTGCCTAGAATACCAACTGATCACTTTCAAGGACCACTCTGCTACAGCAAACTTGGAAGGCAAGGCTCAGAGAGACTCAAAGCTGATTCAGGGTCATCACCGTGCTAAATGGTGGAACCTGGAAGACTGTCCACCTCCCCAGACAGCTTTGGCCATGAGCACCGTGAAGAATTCACCTTGTTCCATGCATCCTAGAAGATACGTTTTGTTGTTAAAATGAAGAAGAGGAACTTACTTTGCCTTTAAAAGTACATAACCCTTTGCCATTTCCTTGTCTCCGTTTTGTGCTATGATGCTTCCAATCTGTTTGGTTTTCACGTGTAACATTTCAATTTCCAAGAGGCAGCACCATTTATCATAATGTTAAACAAATAAATAAACCCGAGTAGACACACACACACACACACACACACAGAGTACTGTGTCGATTTATTTGTTTTTGGCCAGGAGGCTTTTCTAGTCTCAAGCATAGGGAGAGAAAGCCCAGAGGCCTACTTCAGCAAATTTAGCCACCAAAAAAGTACATTAATCATATGCTGTGGGGAGCCGGGCCAGCTCTGCTGCAATCCCTTGCTTGGATGAAGAAGAGAGAACGTGGCTTTGAAGACCATCCAGATCTGTCCAGTGCTGCCCCGGTCCAAGGCACTTCAGGTTTGCAATGCTTGCCACAAACATAAAATAATAGGTTGACTATTAACTCGTTTGTAAAGAGGCATTCTCTTAAATCTTTATTTGAATAACTCAAATCCTGTGCTTTCCCACATCAATCCTATTAAGCCTGTGGTCACAAACAAGGATTCTTACTTCTAGCTTGTACCAAATTCGGGCAGTTCCTGATCCTGCACAAAGCCAAGTGGGCAGGAAAGACAAGAGGCCTTCTTTGATGGAACACAAGAAAAGGAGTCAACGTGGACCACTAAAGTGCTATCTTTAGTGGCAGATAAAGGTTGTGAAGGCTTAGTTCTAGCTGGCGATTTTCCTTTGTTAGGAAGAAACGACTAACTTATTTCAGAGGACCTGCCTGGAATATGTTTGATCAAGCCTAGCATTTTCTAGTGGAAGAATTTTACAGGTGGTGTGGAAGGTGAAATTCCTTAGGTTTGGGAAGGGTGGGATTGCAGACCTGAGTACAGGTTTGGGGTCTGGGTCAGTCTTCTCTCTATAGAGTGCCCCATCCACAAGGCAGGAGGTCATACAGTGGGGACACCTAGAAGTCATGCCCAAGCACCAGGAAACCAGGGCTTAGCTTTGGCTGCATGAATGTTTCCTGTTACTACTGCCTTCTCAGCTTTTGGAATTCAAACAAGGCAATGAAGTGCAGAAGCCTTAAGCACAGATCTCCTTGGCTAGTGATAACCCAACCTCACAGTCCATACCATTTAGTGTCTTTTTGGAAATCATCACTATGTCTATGAGATTCAACCCTGTTCTTCTATAGGGGAGCAAGTTGTTCTTTTCATAAATATATACTATTTCTGTTTATAACTGTATATATATACATATATGTGTATATGTGTGTATATATACACATATATATCTTATGTTGGATTGGAAAGGTTTTTTTTGGTAGTAATAGTTGTTGTCTTAAAATTCATATGGTCTGATATTAGTTAAGTGATGCCAGCATTTTTAAAAAGATATTTTTATTGTTATTGTAAAGGTGCTGTACAGAGGGGTCACAGTTACACAAGTCAGGTAATGAGTACATTTCTTTTTGAACAGTGTCACCTTCCCTCGCTCTCTCCCAGTTTTTCCCTCTTGTCCCACCCACAAGGTGTAAAGTTCATTTTCCACATAGTGTCTAGTGAGCATCACTGCCGCATCTGCTCAACCTTCATCCCCCTTACCCTCCCCCAAACAGATAAACTTACATACAAGACAAAAGGTACAGAGCTCAAAACAATGACAAAGAAGAAAACAAACAAACCCAAGAGCAAACTAACAAAAAAAAAAACCTCTTGTTTCCATTTCTTGGAGATCATTTTTATAAGCATCATGTTATATGATCATATGCACACAGCTATTGAGTATTTGTGATGAGAGGACAGTTCTTGACACAATCTATCATCAAGTAGATTGTCTTTTGGGAAAAAGAAATGGAAAAGAAAAGTGAAAAGAAAAGTGCAGACAGACGTAAGCTCAGTGTGCTCCTGATATGTATGTGTGTATGTGTGCCTTAATATAAAAAAGAAAACTAAACATTGAAATAAGTTCCAATGTTAAAGAATAATGGTTGACCACCATACCATTTAAGATTTCCCTATGTCCTTACTGGAAATGAAAAACCAAATAGTTCATGACTTAGAAAGAATGTAGGCAGCTGGACACCGGTGGCTCACGCCTGTAATCCTAGCTAATCAGGAGGCTGAGATCTGAAGATTGGTTCAAAGCCAGCCCAGGCAGGAAAGACCGTGAGACTCCTATCTCCAATAAACCTCTAGAAAACTGGAAGTGGCACTGTAGCTCAAGTGGTAGAGTGCTCACCTTGAGGTGAAATACTGAGGGACAATGCCCAGGCCCAGAGTTCAAGCCTCATGACCGACAAAAAAAAAAAAGAAAAAGAAAAGAAAGAATGTAGGCAGTTATCATTTCCTAGGAATTCTGGGCATAGGGGCTTGCTGCTTACTGATACTGTAGTATGGTTAGTAATTAATATTCTTTGTTTCCTAGTAATAGAAATAGAATAAAAACAAACAACCTAATTATTGTGCCAGAAAATAGAATTACTTGACATTGGTTTTAAGGAACCTCCAGACTGTTTCTATAGTGGATGCAGTAATTTACACTCTAACCAAGAGTGTATAAAGTCCGTTTAGCCCCACATTCTTGCCAGTATTAGTTGTTTTGTTAATTGCAGCCATTCTGATTGGATTGACATGGAATCTCAATGCTCTTTCAATCTAAATTTATTTTATAGCTGAGGATGTTGAAAATTTCTTTTTATCTTTTCTTTTTTGTATGTTAATTTACCTTATTGTTATTATAGAGTTGATATACGGAGTGGTTACAATTACATGAATCAGATAATATGTCATTTCCTTTCGTACAATGTCTTCTGTTCCCTCATTCTCTTCCAGTTACTCCTTCCTGTCTCTACTCATGAGCTGTATAGTTCACTTTCTCAGTGTCCAGTGAGCTCCACTGCTGCACTTTTTCACCCTTTTTCCCTGGAGTTCTGTGCCCTTCCCCCACCCTTCTGCAGATATACATGCAAATACACCAAGATGACAGAATTATCAAAAATATTTTTTTTATAAAAAGAGACATCTTAGCTGGGCGCTGGTGGCTCACGCCTGTAATCCTAGCTACTCAGGAGGCTGAGATCTGAGGATCACGGTTCAAAGCCAGCCCGGGCAGGAGAGACCGTGAGACTCCTATCTCCAATAAACCACCAGAAAACTGGAAGTGGCGCTGTAGCTCAAGTGGTAGAGTGCTTGCCTTGCATGCATGAGGCCCTGGGTTTGATTCCTCAGCACCACATAAGCAGAAAAAATAAGCCAGAAGTGGTGCTGTGGCTCAAGTGGTAGAGCACTAGCCTTGAGCTGAAGAGCTGAGGGACAGTGCCCAGGCCCAGAGTTCAAGCCCCACGACCGACAAAAAAAAAAAAAAGAGACATCTTGTTTCCATATCTTAGAGTTTGTTTCAGTAGGTATATTTTTATATAAATATGCACAGGCACATAAACATTGTACCTTTGTACAGTTTCCCTGCAAAATGACATTTTTTTCTTTCTAATGGCTGTGTAAAATTACATTGTGTATAGACACCACATTTTGGGGATCCACTCATCTATTGTGGGACATCTGGGTTGTTTCCATATCTTAGCTATTGGGAATAGTGCAGCAATGAACACAGATACACAATATCCTAGCTCATGATGTTCAGGGTAGATGCCCAGGAGTGGTATGGCTGGGTCATAGGGAAGATCTTTGTTTAGTTTTTTGAGGACTTCCAGACTGCTGTCCAGAGTGGTTGTTTGCATTCTCACCAATAGTGCAGTAGGGATCCTTTTTCCCCAAATCCCCACCAACATTTGTTGTTTGAATTCACAATGTTGGCCAATCTTACTGTGGTGAGATGGAATCCCAAGAGTTGTTTTGATTAGCGTTTCCTTTATGTGATGCCAGCTTTGTTTATTATTAGAGTTTGCATGGCATATCTTCTTCCATTTTCCCACTCCTCCCATTTCTTTCCCCCTTCCTTCCTTCCTCCCTCCTTTTTTTTTTTGAAATTTATGAAAAACACAGTGGTGGATTCCAGAAAATATCTTTAAACCCAGGCAGCACAAATACAAACAAAAGCATACTCAAAGTAACACAAACTAGGGACTGGTGTGGCCGAGGTGTGCAGTGGCTCACAGTTGTAAACTCAGCTACTTGAGAAGCAGAGGTCTGGAGGAGGATCACAGTTCATAGCCAGCCCAGGCCAATAGTTCGTAAGACCCCATCCTCACCAACAAGTTGGCATAGATGGAAGGATGTTGGTTCAAGGCTGAGGGACTGGCTCTAGTATAAAATGGAAAGGAGACGGTATCTGAAAGATGACTAAGGCAAAAAATAATTCCCTGGGAAGTGCCTTCAGTGACCAGATGGCTGCTGTACAAGTGCCACAGCCTGGATTTCTACTGCAGAACTGCAAAAGGCAGCAACAACAATGTACTTCTTATTTAATAATAATAATCTATATAATAATGATACTTTGTGAGGTCATAAATGTAGAATTAAAAGGCATGAGTATGTACTATTTGGGTAATTTAGTTTATGGATATCAACTGCAATGGCTGACATGGTTGAATCCATACATATAATTTTACTATGCATTTCCTCTTACTCTACCTGATACATTTGTCTTCTTTCTTCCTGCTGTCTTTGAGCAATTTCCATTTCTGTTTCTTTCGACTGGTTCCATATTACTTTTTCTTTTCTTCCTTCGTTGGGTTCTTTTTGAACACCTCATCCAGTTATTAAGATCTGTCTTAGTTAAGTTGCTACGTTCCACTTCACAGAGAATGCAAGGAGCTTGCCATTTTCAATTCTTTCCTACCATTGCTGTCATGCCCTTTGACTCCACATTTATTTGAGACAAGACATTGCTGTTACTGCTATTATTTAAAGGAGAGTATTGGTTTGCTGTGCATTGGATGCTGCCTTTTCCTTCTCATATCTGCTTCTCACATCTGGTCTTCCTTCCCTCTTTGGAAGCTCTAGTCACCACTTTAGTAAAACATTTCCTGCAGTCCCTCACTTCTACTGGTTCAGATTTCTTCTTTCTACCCTGAAACCAGGTCATTCTCTTGTCTGATGGCATCTACCATTTCTGTTAAAAATTCAAGCATGAGGCTTATTGTGGCTCTTACAAAGCCATGTGCTGTGTGCTTCTTTCCTTTTACTGGCTGCTTATTTTTTTTTCTTTGTCTTCTGCACTTAACCATGTTATTGTGAGGTGATTCGGTATGCTTTTGTTTGTATCTCCACTGCTTGGGTTTAAAGAAATTCTTGAATCTAGGGCTTCACATTTCTCAGCAATTTCAGACCATCCTTGGCTGATTTTTCTTCATTTAGATCTTCTGTCATTCCCTCCTCACCTTTGCTTAGCTCCTAATTACATGGCTTAGGAATCTACACAGTGTTCCATCTGAGGCTTACTTTCATTTCCAGTCGTGTGTGTGTGTGTGTGTGTGTGTGTGTGCGCGTGCGCGCGCTTGTGCAGGTGCGCTCACACAAGAACATATGCCTTTTAATCTAGACATTCTGTACTTACTACCTTCCAGGTTCTTAATCATCTTTTCTGGTTGTCTGATCTGCTGTCACACTCATCTACTTCTCTATTTTAGTATTGTAGTATTTTGGGTTCTAGAATTCCCACTTGCTTATTTTCCCCACATGTTTTCTTTCACAGGAACAAATCTTTTCCTTGAACAAATTAATTGTGGTTATTCCAAAATCCATGTCTGATAAATTTGATGTCATGCTTACCTATGGTCTGATTTTATTTTATGCTTTTTTTCTCCTCTTGCCTTGTAGGCATTTGGTCTCGTTTCCTGGCAGACTTACTAGTTTGAATGTCAGATATTATTCCACCAAAGAATAGTCGGGGCTCTGGAAGATTTTATCTTCCTCCACAATGGGCCCAATCTTCTCTGGCAGGCACATGGAATGGGGAAAGACATTGGTCACATCTACAATCGTTACCACCTAGGTTTTGTGAGCCCTCAGATCTTGTCCGTCTTTTCTTACTTTAAATCCAGCTCCTTGGGTCTTGGAGTGACAATGGCCTGATCTCTCCAGCAGGTCCAACTCCAGGGCCAGAACACAATCCAAATTTCCATTTAGCTTTTCAGCTTGCCAGGAAATGCTTTTTACTGGTTTTGAGCACAGCCTCCCCCCCCCACCTCAACTTCACGAATGACTGGAGAGCTGGCGAGTTCTAGGAGGAAGTGCTAACATGGCAGGCTGGGCTCACTCACTGATGGCTTTCCTTCCTCCAGAACTGGGTTTCTCATCCTGTCATGTTTCTAATCCTGGCTTTTATTTTCTCTTTTTTGTACTTCGTGATATCCAGCAGAAGGACTCCGCAGGACTCAGCTAACTGATTTCTGTTTGGTTGCTTGGCCCTATGATACACACAGACAAACGTCCTGCAGGGTAATAAAATAAAACAGTAGTAAGAAATACTTATCCAGACCATACAAATGGACCCTCCCATGGGGAGTGGTCTCTGTCCCATCCCTTCCCTCTCTAGATCATTTTTAAGTCTTAGCAGCTTTAATTGTTCACCAATCACTTCAAATACCAGAGTTATTTTTGTCTTTTATTCAGCTTAAATAGGTGCTTTCAGTGACAGGCTTTATCTATAAAAGTTACTCACCCATAGATAGAAGCAAAGGCTATTATGGGGTGGCTTAAATATATCAATGTGTGGGCGCCAACCCATGCCAATGAAAGAGAACCTGTGGTGATGGCCATTGTTGCTTCTTTTAAGCTCCCATAAATGATTTTCAGAATAAGAAATAGAAATGATCAACATTCTCAGAAGCCCATGAACAACCCTTAATATCCTTAGCGGTAGGGGGATGCAAGGGGCAGCTACAATGAAATACCATCTCACCCCAGCTAGAATGGTAGTAATCTAGACAAATGAGAGGACGAACAGGCTGGGAAGGGTGGGGAAAAAAGGGAACTTTCCCATGATTTATGGGAACGTATGGAAATTGTTCCACTAATAGTTTGTCCTTGTCATTTGTGACAAAATGGATGAGGCTGGAGGACATCAGGTTAACCGCAATGAACTGGAACCAGAAAGGCAAATATTGTACATTCTCTCATTTGGGGAAACTAAAAACCAACAACAAACACATGACAAAAGATGATCTGAAAGCAGAAAAGAAATTATTAGGGGGGATGAAGGATAATGAAGCTGGGGAGGCTGAAGAGAGAAGAAAAAGTGAATGACCGTAATGAAAGCATTGTTAAGTCCAAGTGTGAAAATAATCATAGTAAATCCCACTAACTTCCAAAATGACTGTGTACGAATCAGTATAATTAAAAATGAGATCAATCAAAAATTTATAAACTAAAAATGAAACAAAGTTTTAGGCTAGGCCTTTTATGTAGTCAGGTGAGAAACCGCTGATATATAGAAGCTATGTAAGGCTGACTAGATACTAGAACAAATGACATAGAGTCCTTTCTGGTTTATCCAAGGTTCATAATAAAATAAGAATCTTCTTCTAACACCCTCATTGACTTTCCATTGATATGCCATTCCCATGATCCCTGCACAGTTTTTCTTTATCGTTAAGCTTTCACTGTCTCTTCAGAAAATATATACACCCTTCTAATTTTGTCTTATCTGTCAGGCACATTTTTAAGTATGGTATTATACATACATATAAACATTTTTACAAACACATATATGCTTTTACAAACTGAATTTCTTCTTATAATTTCTATTCTTCAATTGCTTGTGCATGTGCACACACACAGAATAATTATTCATTTGGACGGAGTAATCTTAATTTGGGCTACTTTATTGCTATATGTCTCAAGGCTATTTTTTTTTGTCAGTGGTAGGGCTTGAACTCAGCCTGAGCACTATCCCTCAGCTCTTCAGTTCAAGGCTAATGCTCTACCACTTTGAGCTACAGTGCCACTTCCGGTTTTCTGGTGGTTAATTGGAGATACGAGTCTCATGGATTTTCCTGTCCTGGCTGGCTTTGAATTGCAATCCTCAGATCTCAGCCTCCTGAGTAGCTAGGGATATAGGTGTGAGCCACTGGCACCCAGCTTCAAGGCATTAAAAACATGAATTCTGTTACACTTTTAAATGATCTAGTACTATTATGATAGGAACATTTTGCCCTTTGTCTAATAGATACAGATTGAATATGTATTTTCTGTTTTAATTAATTGATTTTTTGCATAGTTTTTTTTGTCTCCATTTCACTGATTTTTGCCCTAATAGTTAATGTTTCTTTCCATCTACTGGTTTGTGTGGTTTGACCATTTTTTGATTTTCTAGAAGTTTGAAGTGCTTCATTAAGGTATTGAGATTTCTGTTTTATTGCTATAGGCACTCATAGGTATAAATAAACTTTTTCTTAGGACTGACTACCTTTGTGAGACCTCAGGAATGGTAGAGAGCTGTGCTTTCATTTCATTGGATTGTAGGAGTTTTGGGATTTTGCTTCTCTTGTATCTTCAGTGACGCACTCATGATTCAGCAGCGTGTGTTCAGTCTCCATGAGTTTGAGTGTTTTCTGTACTTTCCATTATGATCTGACAGATATGAAGAGCTATTTCAGCAGAGTGACTCCTATGAGGAATGGTTCTACTTTGCTTTTTCCTTTGAAATCCCACACAAGTTCGTTCCTTTGGCACAGTCTAGCCTGGGAGGGGATCCCTGACTGAATTTGTCCCTCGCACGTTACAGGCTATAGCCCTGGGCTCTCAGGTCACAGAGTGACAACATTTGGGGACAGGATGGCTCAGAGGTA
Organism: Dipodomys ordii; assembly: GCF_000151885.1. Classification (NCBI taxonomy): domain Eukaryota; kingdom Metazoa; phylum Chordata; class Mammalia; order Rodentia; family Heteromyidae; genus Dipodomys; species Dipodomys ordii. Next base: position 2,396,598 of record NW_012267421.1, read on the forward strand.
AGCAACTTTATGTGGGCTGTACGTGTAAGCCCCAATCCTCTAAGACCAGTTTTCTTCATAAAGGGAAAGAAACACCAAGAATGCACGTGCATAGAGAAAGCTTCTGTGAGCCACATGCCAGAGGCTGTCCCTCTGAAAGCTAGGGAAAGTGGTGCTGAGAGGATTCCAGCCTGCAGGCACCTACATCTTAGACTTCCAGACTTCAGAATGGTGAGAAAATGCATTGGTCTTGTTTAAGCCAACCAGTTGTATAGTATTTGTTCTGGCTGCCTTGGCAAACTAGTATAGAAAGGAGCCATGGATACATAGTATCCAGCTTTAGATGAGTTTTTGGTACTAACTTGATAACAGATATATGGCAATAATGCATTTCTTAGACTCCTCTAGAGTTGGAGAGAGTATGAGAGAGAAAAAAAGAGGGATAGAGAGAGAGGGAAAGGGAGAGAAGTAGAGAACCCATGGGGGTGCTGTCTTCATATGGTTCTAATTGGCAATTTCCAAACACAGGATGTCTCATTGGGTATTTTCCTCCCTAGGTTGCAAGTCAAGTATTTTCATTAAGGCCTTTAAAAAGTGTTTGCTCTTCCTTTTCTTGAACGTAGTGATTTATGCTTTTATATTTAAACTTATTTTCTTCCTCTTACTATTCTAACTTCTTTCCTGACAACAGTCTTAGGATTTTCTAGTAGTTCAGTGAAAGGCTGCCATCACAAACAAACTCCAGTGGCTGGGCAGGACACATGAAAAGTCCAGGGACTTTCTGTCCTCTTGTGCGCTGTCTGACCCACTGGAGACCATGGATGCTGGAGTGGGAAGAGATGCAGAGATGTCATCTCCTCACTACTTCCATCTGGAAGAGACATTTCATCTGGCTCATTGTCCAAAAGTGGTTTCAAGGCTGCCAGATGGCCATAGGGTTGGAATATGGTGGAATATGGAGGCAAATATGGAAAAATCCACTGTCTTCTGGCTATTTGTTTTCTTTAAGCACATTAAACTGCATAAAGAGACTAAGTTTTCTGTGATTATAGCTTATGAACATCTCATATATTTTAGAAATCCTTGCCAGTATCCCTTCAAATATATATTTCTGTCTCTAACTACATGTGTGAAGTAGCCTATTACTGTCTTAGAGCTCTCAGATACTGTGGTTTTTCTTTGGAAGTACTGGGGTTTGAACTGAGTACCTCATGCTTGATAGGCAGGTGCTCTACCATGTGAGCCACACCTTTGCCCTTTTTGCTTAGGTTGTTTTTTGAGATAGGGCCTTGCTTCTGTTGCTAGGGCTGGCCTGGACTGCAATCCTCTTATTTTGTATTTCCTACTTTAGCTGAATGTTCACGAGGTGTCTCATGAACATTTTCCTGCTTTACAACCACCCATCGTTCTAATCTCAGCCTCCAGAGTAGCGAGAATTACAGGGCTCAATTGGTGTTCAATTGTTTTTTTCCCAGTAAGTACTTTGGATAATACAATGCGTTGGTTGAACTTTTTGAGCTTGGGGTGCTGCCCAAGTCTTCTCCCCTCCAGCTGCTCAGAACCCCATGTCTACACAACCCAGTATAACCTCAGAAGTCTCTTGGCTTTCTTCCAAAAGCAGTGGTTTTCAGCTAAGCATTCTGTTCAATGGTTTACCATCCTACCTGGGACAAGGACTTCCCTAAGGCTTTCTTGAAACTTCCTTTTTTCAGGTGCTTTGACCCACAATCACAGATAGTTCAGCGTTCCAGTCTCTGTTTTGTTCTATCAGCCATACCTGACTCAGAACTGCAGCGTCTTCTCTTGCATTTGGCTAATTAACCCAGGTGGGCTGTGGTACCAGCCCCCTGTCCCTACATGTAGAGATTCCCAGGCCTGTGCAGGCTGCTACCTAAAATGAGTCAGCACCCACAAGTTGTTTAGCTTCAGAGCTGATTACCATAACCCCAGCATCTCTATCATGGACAGAATGCAAAGACTGAATCACAAACAATTTTGTGTTATTCTCATTTTTACGATCTTCCAGAGAGTATGATTTCACTTCTAATTTCTTTGATTAAATGATCCAATAGGCGTTTTCTCCACATTTCTCTTTTATATGCATTATAGTTTTATTGTTTTGCCATAAAACAATGTGATCTGTACATTATAACTTTTTAAAATGGATTGAAGCTCATTTTTGGTTTATTAGGCAATCAATTTTAAGATAACAATTACTTCATGCTTCCATGAAATGATTAAATAACCCTTATAAAACCCAATGTTAATTCATTTAGCAGAATTCAATTATATTTTTCAAATTTTCTGTGTGCTTACTTGATTTGGGTCTCATTGATCAACTAAAAAAAAGACAAACAATATACTAAGGTTTAGCATCATTATTAGGTTGCTACAAAAGTTTTTCTTTATGTTTTATAGTTTTGTTTTGAATATCTTGCTTTTGTTTTGTATAATCCTCTATCTTCTTATTACATGAAGTGTCACACTTTTCACTTTTATTTTATAATGTCATCCTAAATTATACTTTTGTGTTATGATGTTTTAGTTATTTTTTGTGTTGATTTATATATTGGTTAAAATTAATTTTGCTCTTTTTTTTTTTACCAGATAAATGATTGTCCACCTTTAAAAAAGTTCAATCAGTTTTAGTTCTAGTAATTGCAAAAAATACCTGTTAGATAAAAACTTCTCCAGAAGACATGGCCAGCTAGATGAGAGATTTCCCAGGAAGCTCTCATTCTCTCCTCTGGGGGGACGGGCCTGGCCACAGCTGACCTGGTTTGCCAGCAGGCATCCTAATGTGTGGAAACTCCCTCTTTTCCCTGTAACCTGCAGCTGCATCCACAGAATACATTTCTCAAAGTACAACAACCACATGATGACCAAGTGAACCATCCAGCTGTGGTGGTGGGAAAGGTCACAGCGGGAAGGGAGACCTTGGTGAAGTTTTGTAATTATTAGCTAAGCAGCACAGCATTCCCTAATGCTGTCCTCTGGGTAAGGCAAGCTGAGGACTGACATAACATAGTGACATAATGACAGAATTCTTTTTTTTTTTTTTTTTGGTCGGTTGTGGGGCTTGAACTCTGGGCTTAGTCGCCATCTCTCAGCTCTTCAGCTCAAGGCAAGCTCTCTACCAATTGAGCCACAGTGCCACTTCCGGTTTTCTAGAGATAAGAATCTCACGGACTTTCCCTGCCTGGGCTGGCTTTGAACTGTGATCCGCAGATCTCAGCCTCCTGAGTAACTAGGATTACAGGCGTGAGCCACTGGCGCCCAGCCAGTGACGGAATTCTGATGGGACCGGAAGTGGAGCTTTGGGCTTCTACCCATGGTGTGTGTGTGGGGGGGGGAGGGACAGGCCTGTTGACCATGAAGACTGCAGATGCCTGTATTGGTCCAGGTTGAATTTAGAATTGTGCCACTGGACTGGGTATGTGGTTTTATGTGGCCATGAGGGATTTGGATTGTGCCTGTTGGTGGCACCCGGGGCACAGGTAAATGGCTGTTGTAATGGCAGGATTAAGCAGGAAGGCAACATCAAGAACATTGCTTACAGGCCACGGTGGCTGGAAGAGGAGCCACTGAGCACGATATAGTGTACCCTGTCTAAAATGTCCATCAAGTTACCTGTTTTCGGTCCTGTTATTATAAGGCAAATATATTTTGATGTTATTTTTTGAAGACAAATTGGGCACCTCTGCCCTTTACTGGATGTATTCAGTTGCATGGACTCCTGTCATGGCGGGGGTGGGTTTGATCAGTGTTCTCCTCCCATGTGGACATGAGGCTGCATACCCTCCTTCCGTTGCCCGTGCCTGCTTCTGACCGTCAATACATAGTGAAGTATGCTTATATTGATTTTCTGCATGATTTGAAGACACACCTCCATAGGAAAGTTTCAATGATGATTGTCTTTTAAGTAACAAAAGACAAATGTGCTAGTAGGTACCAAATGGATGTGGAAGATTGCCAGGTTGGCCACACTTTATTTTTAAAATAATTTTCTTTTTGAGCAATCTAAAGCAGAGGTTCTTAACTTGGTCAATTTAGCCCTGAGAAAGTACTCACCAGGGTCTAGAAACATTGCTGATTATGGAAGTAAGGGGAAGATGATGCTAATGGCATTTAACATCATGGCTGTTGCCAAATTTCCTAACACTTTACAGAATGGTCCCCCACTCAGAGTATTTTCTGGCCCCAAATGGCAATAGAGGAGATGTTGAGAACAGGTGCTGATCTAGTTAAACTCTTTTGTTTTGCAGATAGGGAATTTGAGGCTCCCAGATATGAGGACTCCTGCTCAACTCCAGCTCCTTAGTGCCAGAACAAAGGCTATAACCCAAGGCTAGAACCTGTTCTGAAGAGCATCCTACTTCCCCAACAGATGTTCCCTTACAACAAGCCACTCCCTGGATATGCCACATAGCCTTGTATAAGGAACTCCCTTTAACTGAGAGCTGGCAGTAATAGCTTTGTTCATAGTAACTCTGAGACTGATCTGGTGTATGCAGCTTCAGCTTGGCAGCTGAATACGATGAAATAAAATGTGGGTGCAACTACAAAGTCTGCATAAATTATAATAGTCATGTGAGTAGCAAAGTGCTCTAGGCTCCCTGCAGAAGGTTGGCTGTGTAAACCTGGGGAGGAGGAAGTCTCCTTGGAGATCATCCTATCCCACTTTTGGAACAACGACTTGGAGAATTCCTGGAAGGAAAAGCTTAAGACTATCAGAGGTGTGCTGTAGTGGTGATTATTGTAAACACAATCTCTTAATAGAAATAGCAACCATGACCTTCGTGACCTTGAGGCAACAATTGAGTCTCATAAACAGAAAAGGGCTTGTCAAGGGGAAGAAAGTAGACTGCGTGGAGAAAGTGATTCTATGGGAGGCTAGAGGAAGGCTTATAGTTGGAAAGCACTTCAGTGTGGCAAAGTACATAGTCAAACTTCCCAGGCCTTGATAAGAGTTACTACCTTCTAAGACAAAGAGCCAACCATTTTAAAGGGACCTAGTACTCTATATCAGTATTATGCCTGCTGAGGAAGACTGGGGCGATCTCAAGATTTAACCAAGGAATGACTCAACCCTATAGCTAATGAATGGCTGTGGGAGAGAAAGGGAAATCAAGCAGTCTGGGAAGGATGGTCTGAGAAGAGGCTCTCTGGGTGTTAGTTGGTATCCAAGAGCAAGAAAGGGAGAGGAAATAGCATCTTTTGTTTGGATCAACATTTCTAATAAGAAGAGACAGAGAAATCGCCTGCATTGAAAGAAAAATGGGAATTTGGTGTGAACACTATTAATATTTAAACATGACATTTGTTCTAGAATTGAAAATAGCATCTCCTCTTGCACTACTCACATGGAATCTCCATTTCTGTTCCATCTTCCCTATCTCAGGTCTGGAGGTGATTCTGGATTCCTCATTTCTGCACATTCTCTCATAACCAATTCAATACTGAGTTATATGCATTCTTTTTCTAAAACTATCTAGACCCAAAAACATTTGAAATGTGCTCACTGATGTGTTCTAGGCATCATAATCTTTGTTGCAAACCCACGGTAACTTTTCTGATTATTTAACCCTCTGCCCTTTCTTACCTATTCACTTCATATCTGGAAGAGGGTTTTGTTTTTGTTGTTATTGCTGTGTTGTTTGTTTTAAGAAGCAATCAAATCATATCACAGCCCTGTTGCTGCAGATGGCCAAATGTCCCATTACCCTCAATGACACAGATAATCATGCCTTAAATTATATCAGTTCAATTGATCTAAAAACAATACTGTGGTGTGGGCTATATTAATATTCAACTTGTCAATATGGTTGTTGAAGTTCAACAAGGTAAGTTACCTAAGCTGTGATTTAGGTTGATTTCAAGAGTATGTTGGCTACTTTTGCTCCTTTCTTTAAGAAAAAGCAATTCTTTTTACCTTTATAAGGATATGCCTGTTTTTTGTTTTTCTTTTTCTTTTTTATTTTCCCCCATAGCTGACTTTTCTTGCTAGCACCAGTGAGGATATTTCTTCTTATATTTTAATAAATTTAGATGCCAAATCACTGTTGTGCTTAAATTTTTAGCAGTTCTGCATTATTATTCAAGAAAATAACAGGAGGAACAAGAAAAATAATCACAGCATTTCAGAGGCTAACCATCTATAGTTTGTTTCTTACAATGAAGCATAATTGTAATTTTCTTAAACAAATGGGATTTAACAAAGAATATCAGTCTGATAATGGAAAAAGTATAATTTAAAATACTTAAGCTTGTTTTTCTCATAAGCTTGAACTTGATATTTGAGAAAATTTAACTTTGAATGGCATTTGCATTTCACATTTATTTAAATTCAATGCAGTGTATTCAATATATAGAAGGGGAGGAACGCTGTGAAGAGAAAGAAGCTGGCATTCAATGGTAGAGCAGATTTTGGGCCAAAAGACCATGTTTACAACCTACTATGCATACAAAAATGTATATGTCAGCTAGTCTCACTAAATTTTATTTCAACTGTTCTGAAGCATAAAGACTGATTCTTACTTCACAGGGTTTTTGCAAAGATTAACCACATCAACATAAACTAAGATTCCTACCATTTGTGCCCATGCCATGGGAGGACTTTGAAATTGTAGTATACTTGTATTATCCTCTAAGTGTCATTGATGCACAATCATTGTGGCATTATACAGCCCGGAGGGGGTTGTTGTAAATAAATGATATGAGAATGATTTTGTTATACAGGAATTCGATCTCAAGATATGGAGAAGCCACATTCTGAGAGGCTGAATCAGGAGTCTTAATTAGAAGGCTGGCAACTATGAGCAGACTTATGTCCTGAAGATTGGCAGCCCCAAGTGCAATTACTTCTATTAGGAAGCATCCATGAGTGTAGTAAAGAAAGAGCAAAAAAACAATCTCAACAAACCAGATCAACCCTAATGGAGAGCTGAAGCCAGATGCCAGGGTGACCTGAGGAGAGTCAGGAGACACAGAGCATGGCGCAATGGTGGCAGGGGCTGAGGGACCTATCTAGGGTCACAGGGAACTTGAACGTTCAAAGAGGCTCCCAAATTCGTGGTACAGGTCTGGCAGGTCTGGAAACCTATTGTCGAAGTCCCTGCCCATCAGCTTCTAGGAATGCAGGAGCCTATCTCCTGAGGGTGTGGGTAGGGAAGTAAATTTCACTTCTAAGAGTTTTCAGAAAGTCCCCACCCTTCATAAGGATGCCAAGATGGCGCCAGTGAGACCCAAGATCCATATTTCAGTTATTACAGGGAAGTATGACATAATAACCAACATGGCACCACTTAGACCCAGTATCCATATTTCAATTTCAAGAAGCGAATTACAGTCAACTTGAATTCTTGAAAAATACAGAGCATTTTAGCAAGTGGAGGTGAGACTCATGATGACAACATTTTAACAGAGCAAATGGAATGAACAAAGGCAGGTCCAAGAATTGCTCTGAATGCTGAAGGTAGACTTGCTAGAAAGACCAATAGAGGGAGCCATGAAGAATTACCTGGACAATTGAACAGAGATCTTCTACTTCAACCAACTCTAAAAACACTCCTATAAGATACATCATTAGTTCATGCAGTGCTAAATGTTTATTTATTAAAGGGACTTTTTCAGAACGAGACATATATCATTCTCTTATATACATAGGAAAGAAAAGACAAAATTAGTTGCCTAAAGAATGCCTCAAACACTTCATTTGAGGCACCTTGAATCAAAGTCATTAAAAACCCTGAATTTCCATGCAATTGGGTCCTATTTATCATATGACATTTCTGAAAGGGGCAATCTACTTTCATCTCTGGGACTCTTCCAACCTTCTGACACTGCTCCCCAAACTCTGATGTGGCAGTGACAGCCACATCACAACTGCCACATGGTCACTGGAGATTTTAAGGCACAAATTGATTTTAGAGCTGGCAGTGTGAAAAAAAGGAAAGAAATGTGCTTCTTGGAAAATCTTTGAAGCTTGGTGGCTTAAAAGGCCTTGAAAACATATTATGTGTAGAGGCTGTTCTTGAATCAGTAGCCAATTGGGAACTGCAGGTTGCTTTGGAATCAGATGGTGCCCTGGGAAAACCATTCTGGCCCCAGGATATAGAGGAGCATAGGAAGATAGCGGCTGATGTCTGTGGGTTGGTGAAGTCTTTGTCCAGTCGAACAGCTATGGCCACAGGTGGTGTTCTGCTAGGAATGCTCAGATTTCCCTCTGCTGTGCATGTAGAGACTCTGAATTTTTAAATTAGGTATTTTTTTTGGGAAAGTACCCTGAATCTGGCTCCTAACAGTGGGAAGACTTGGGAAATTAATCTGGGAAGCTCTGACTTAGAGATCACATGCACAAATCACTGGGCTGAAAATGGCTCACAAAAGTATTTCATTTAACCAGAAGAGGAGCAGTAGCAACTTAAATTAAATTTATAGCTTTCCATGGGGAAATGCATTCTATTCTCCACTGGCCTCGACACTAGTGTATCTGGGCATTTTACATATTTAATTTCCCTGCTCAAGGCCAGAAGTAATTCATGCTTGTGACCCTTGATGCAGTCATTGACAGTCTTTGTCATGTCCTTTATTCCAGGGAAGATGTTCCAAGTCTTGGTTTTTATTCTAATATCCCTGTAGACTCATCAGTGGATCCTGCTGAATGGTTAGCTCAGGCTACAGTGGAGAACGGTAAACAATGATCAGCTTCTCTGGATTCTTTCATCTTCATCTTCATCCTGCCAAACTTCTCTGAGGATACTAGATGCTACTTCTCTCTTCAAAGACTTTTCTTCCTTCATTTCTATATTAATTTAATTAATATTAATGACTGCAAAATTCTGAGTTTATCAGTTTATTTTTATCTTTTTGATTTTACACACTCTGAATCAGTTTCAAGGCAAAGTCTCAGGGATTTAGAGCCAGTTAAGAAAATTGAGAAAAGTCAGAAATGGCTCAGAAGGAAACAAACACTCTGGCTCTCCAATGCCTGTGGTTTCTGCCCTGTCTTGTGTGCAGTCTTTTATATCCACAGACAGAAAGGTTCCTTATGTGTTCAAGGTCTCTGGGGTTTCTGGTCACCATTTCCTGACTTAGAATTGTGTCTGACCACATGCTGGGGGAGGGTGGCTCTTTCTCTATATTTTCTTTCCCCACCTCCACAACTCATGGGCCTTGAACTCTGAGGAGTGCAAGCACAGAAGCAGGGAATTTTCAGTATAAATACACTTGTGATGAAGAAACCTTTGAGGCTCTTGTTTCCTTTGCTCTCCACGCCACACATCAAGAGGTGAGCCAAGTGAATGGAAGGATAGTACCCCGAAAAAGGCAGATCGAAGGCTTAAAGGTCTTGAGATGGGGAAGGAGGAGAGAAGAGGCCAAGTCTTAAGGCAGGAACGTAAGTCCCCACAAGCAAGGTGATCACCTGGTGCTGTGAAATAGCTCTGTGGGTCACAGCACTGGAAATGGTGAGAGGAAATAATGGAGGGAGGAATTTGAAAGCCCCCTGCAAGGTCCACATGAACATTAACGAAGACATGAACTTGTGGCAAAATCTGTGTTGTACTTTACGCAGATATTGCAATGAGCTCCACCCACTGTCCCACTGCTGACCCTGCAGTGTTGGGATTCCACACAATGGAATTCCAGAGTACTATGAACTATAGCTGAGTCCAAGTCACAAGCTGTGACTGAGTCTGAAGTAAGGATACTGAGTCTAATTGGGGCCATCTTGACCCTGTGGTGGATGATAGGGGATTGGGTTTAATGGGTGCCATTTTGTCTTCATGATAGAGGCAGGTAAGTACCACACCCAGGTGATGGGCGTGCCTGAATTCCTAGAGGCACGGGTAGGGACCTGGGCAATAGGTTACTGGTCCTGTCAGTCTTGGGTCATCAACTCTCAAGCTCCCTGTAAACCTGCCCCCTGACCAGCTCAGATCAGCTATTTAGGCTCAGACCAGCTCAGGCAACAGGATGCCATACCACATGTCTCATGTCTTGTGTCCATGGCTCTCCTCTGGTCACCATGGTGTCCCCCTTCAGATCTCCACTGCAGTTGATCTGGTTTGTGGCTATTGTTTTTCTGCTCTTCCTTTCCTCCCCTGCTCTCCTGGCTCAGTTTTTGAACAACATTAAGTGTATTTGAGGGGCTGCAGATCTTTGGGGCAGGAGTCTACCTCCAGGGCTGGCTTTCTAATGAAGACTCCCAATCTCTCAACATGTGGCTTCTCTGTTTCTTGGGATTGAGTTCCGTTACAACTCTCCCTCACAAGCTATGACTGAATCCCTGACACAAGACCAGTGCTGCTCCACCAAGGGGGTGGGGGTATTGGAGACTTAAGTAAATGGACAGGCCAGCTCATCTGCCTCTGTCTTCTTGTCTGTGGAATCTCCACTATTTTCTGACTCTCACTAAATGGGAGCTGCAGTCAAAATCTGATTCCTTTCCAAACTTGGAACTTAGCACTCAGCAGAGCCCGGGCTCCAGAAGCTGTTCTTAGAAATAAATGACTTTGAAGAAGGAAGGTTTTCAGGCATTCCATACCTCTCAAACTTTGTGCAGTGGTCAGCCCTATCCTGACTTGTCGGGTTTGTTTTTTATTTTTCCCAATTTAGGACAATTTGGGGGAAATCTGGCACTGCTTTATGCTGTTCTTTTCTGAGGAACTTACCACCTTGACTAGCCTCTCAGGTTTATGTGGCTCTTATTTCCATTGCCGAAGATCTTGTAACTGCAGAACTTGACAACAACGCACCTTATGGGAGACTCTCCATTTTCCATTAGTCCCTGGCTCCCAGCTGCACAGGATGGTCTGATTCCCACCTCTCACCTTATTCTACAGCCACTTCTACATGTCCTTCTTTGGCTCTTTTCCCTCAAGCTATTCTTTTCCCTCATGCTCTACATTCAAATCAAATGATGAGGGAGAGATGTTGAGAGGTAATCCATGCACAAGTTTATCCAGCGCTGTGTCTGACTCCCTTGGGTAGAACCATTGCCCATAGGGAAATAAATGGTATAATTAAGCACACATTTGTCCACTTGCCAAGTGGGTAAATTTGTTGAAAATGGAAAATTTGTTCCACTGAATATCACAGTGTTTCCAATGTTTCAGTCTTTAGTGCCTCTAGGCACTGAACCGTACTCCAAACCTGAGGAAGTGGCAAAGGGTCAGAGCCATGTGCCCTGTATTCCACCACGGGGCAGGGAAGGGAGGGAGCTCTAGAGGGCATAGGGCCGGGTGACAGCAAGAGAGCAGCAGGGCTGCTTTTGGTCATGGCCCATGACAGCAGAGCAGGGACAGGGTGGGCTGTGCTTTGTGGTTGGGATTCGGTGGGAGAGGGCCTTCACCCCTGCAGGACATGGACTCCCTCCTAAGTCCTATGGTCAAGAAATCTCTAGAAGGCAGGCAAGAACCTCACATCAGGATCAGACTTGGATCCTTACAAGGCCCAGAACTATCTGGAATACCATGTGACTTTGGGAAGTGAAGTTACCTACACAGGAACAGAGCAAACTCTTCCCTTCCTCATGACCTCCAAGGCTCTGGGAATGTTCCATCCCCAGCAGGAACAGATTCACCCCTGCCTTTCCCAGGGGGACAGATTCACCCAGGTGGTTTTGCTGCTTTATGGGGGAGACATTGGCCTCTTTTAATTTTCACCCCACATTGGAGAGCGAGAGGGATGAATTTTCTGCCGGCGGGACAAGTGCCATTTGTATCAAGAGACATTTCCAAGGAAATGGGGGAATGCATGTGGACTGCTTGCTGTCTGGAGTCATCACGCCAGTTATTGGCCCTCTGCAGGTCTGCATCCATGAAAGAAAACCCAGAATGGACATAAAGATGATGTTCAGGGCAAATGTCCCACTAATTACTGAGAGTGACACTGCCGATATGTAGAATTAAAATGGAGAATAAAATCTGCCTAAATGCAGGCTGCTGCTTAGGCTCCAGCAGAGATATTGGTGAAGGAAAGTCTGGTAGAGTTGTTATCCGCCGTATGTTTATGATATGTTAGCCTTAATCTTCTAGATTTAATGCAGAAGAGATTTTCTAGCTACAAGCCCAACTGTAGCAATTAGCAAATTTGCAAAATGGCTCAAGGCAAAACAATGGAAGTCTTATTTACAAAGAGTTCAAAAATGTAAGGGTGAGCAGCTGTCAGTAACTCAGCCTCCGTCTTTGCTACATCAGACTAAGAATCTCAAGGATAAAAGTAGCTTAAATTACATCTTCTCAAATCCCACAGGTTTCACTCAAATGTGTAAGCTTGACCACAAGGCAGGTTGGTAATTAAAGATAAATCTAATATCAAAAATGCTGGTAACAGAAGTGGCGCTGTGGCTCAAAGTGGTAGAATGCTAGCCTTGAGCCAAAAAGAAAAAAGAAAAGCTCCAGGATAGCCCCCTGGTCCCAAGTTCAAGCCCCATGGCCGACAAAAAGAAATGCTGCTAAGATTTGTAGCCATGATCTGGAATGCTTGAGACAGAAGTATTCTGGATCTTTGGTTTTTGGAATATTTGTAAATACATAATAAGATATCTTAGGGATAAGAGCCAAGTCTTAGATGCAATGTATTTCTAACAATTATATTACACACATAGTCAAAGGTAATGTCATACAAGACTTTTAGCGTTCTTGTATGTGGACGGTGACTCATCTCATGAAGTCAGAAGTGGAATTTTTGGCACTCAAAAAGTTTTGGATTTTGCAGTATTTCAAATTTTAGATTATGGATGCTCAACTCAAGGTAAAGGTGAAGAGATGTTTCCTTGAAAAAATATATTGGAATAACAAATATATGAAAATGCTCAATTTAATTTCATATTCAAGTAAATATAAGTTAAAATAGCAAGGAGATTCATTTTCTCATCTCTTGAACTGAGAAATAGCTGGTAAAAAGTTATGAGTCAGAGCCAGGCATAGTAGGGTGTATCTATAGCCGACCTAGGCTGGCCTTTGGTTAAATCATGAGACTATGCCTGAAAAGTAACTAAAGCAAACATGGCTGCAGGCAAGGGCCAAGTGATAGAGCATCTACCCAGCAAACATAGGGTTCTGAGTTCAAACCTCAGTACTTCCAAAGAAAATGCAGGAAACATTTTTATCCTTATGTGAAATAGAAGAGCTAAACCCTGGAATGTTTATAAACACCCATCTTTTAGGATGTTTGGAGAATAATAATGTGGTTTCACCACATGACAGCTTTTTGAGTGGAATGTATTGGCTCCATCTCTTCACAAGTCATATTTGGTTTTAAACAATGGACACTGACACTGGATAACTTCAGAAAATGAGTACATCAGAATGTAGCTAAAGATGCCTTGCAACATGATGCTTAGGAGGTAGCTTGGAGTGATGAGAAGCTAGACTGTGGAGAAGAGGTCCAGGACAAGGCACATGAAGAGACTCAGGATGCCACCACTTTTACTGTCCCTAAGTAGATGCTGGCACTTCTGGATAACTGAATTTCCAACATGAGCAACACTGTGATCATTCCTCATCCACTTCCAGGTCCTTCCATTGGAAACAGTAACCAGATTAATCTTTCCTCAAGCTACCAAGAAGTGTGAAATGATTACATCTTGTTTCAGTCACTTTGTGTGTACCAGGAGATGGAATTCTCTTTTCAATGCTAGGAATCAAGCCCAGGGTATTGGCCATGCCAGGCCATATAATAGTCTACCACTGAGCCCCAGACCCAGTCACCAGAGGGCTGGAATGAATCTCTGCCACTTACAACGCAGGACCATGCTTACCCTTCCCAACCCCCCGTGTTGTCACACAGCTGTCCTAAGAAAAAATGCACCACCCTATCCCCGAAGGAGATGGCCGAGGTTCATCAAACTTTGGCTCCAACTCCAAGTAAGGATCTGGGTGACCTATCTTTTTCCTTCACAGTTGATCCTCGTCTTCTAGCACAGTGAACTAAATTGTAACTAAATCAAGAACTTTAGACTCAAGGGAATCAAATTGAATTTAGGTAAAATATGTAACCTACAAAAACTGAGACAGTAGAGAAGGGTTTTCAGGTAGGCTATACTTGTAGGCCTGTGATCCTGATCCATCTCCTTTGGTTTGTGTTTTCTACCTTTGTTTTTTTTTTTAAACCGGTCCCTGGGCTTGAACTCTGGGCCTTGGTGCTGTCCCTGAGCTCCTTTTGCTCAAGGCTAGCACTCTACCACTTGAGTCACAGCACCACTTCTGACTTTCTTTGTGATACATTGGAGAGAAGAGTATCATGGACTTTTCTGCCCAGGCTGGCTTTGAACTGTGATCCTCAGACCTCAGCTTCCTACATAGCTAGGGTTACAGGTGTGAGCCACCAATGCCCACGTGATTTGTATCTTCTTGCTTTCCTAGTTCATTTATTTTCTTTTTGCTCTCCACTATGGGTGCTCTTGAGAAAAGGAAGAGCCCAGACCTTCATTGCTGAGGGATATGAGCCTCTAGTAGTTTTTGCCATGTCTGAAGGTCTGGTGTAATTTTCTATTAGTGTTTATAATTAAGCTAAGTAATGAGAAAGAATCTGGTCAGGGGTTCATCCATACTTCTCTTTAACCACAGGATGGGAAAGCAACTCTGTATTTATTTTCTTGATAATTAGGATCAATAATTACTGTTAACACTGTAACCTTCTCATGCCTGCTTGCTTAGAAGTATGAAGAATCTCAAGATTCTGTCTTCTAATTGGATGGAATTATTGCTGAGTCCCCAATAAAAGCATTGCCCCATAGTGATTATATCCACATAAGAGACCAATGAGATTATTAACTTGCAAGTTGGTAGAAAAGAAATGAAATTATTGATTTGCAAGTTGGTAGAAGAGCAATGAGGTTATTGACTTGCAAGTTGGTGGCAGAGCAATGAGATTATTGACTTGAAAGTTGGCAGAGTAACAAAATTCCCCATAAATACAATAGTGGTGTCTACTGTGGAGACCAAATGCCTGCTCAGGTAATGTGTAGTTACCTGGAAGCAGTTAAAACATTCATCAGCTTCATAATTCTGAACCTAGTATCAGGGTCATAGTCTTTGCTTTAAATTTCAGCTGTCACTGAAGTCAATTGCCATGATCAACCTTTTAACAGAGCGAGGCAACTTTTGTTCATTCAAGTTAGAAGACTGGGGGTGTGAGGAGAATTGAACCCTGGAGAGTTTAGAGAGTGGGAGTGGCCTTGGTGTTAATTCTCATAGTGATGTGGCATTGTCCTTGATTTATTTATCTGGCATGACAGCTTCACTGGTAGATTTGGGATTCAGTGTGCAAATCCTGCTGGTTGTTTAAGATTTTCTTTCCATGGGCTGAGATCTGGGTTTTATTGAGGCTACAAGGAGGAGTTTTATCATCAGAACTATTTATTAATTATTTCTAGTAATTTCCCAAAACCTCTTTGAGGTCATGATGACTGCGATGTCCTTTCTCCAGGTCTGCTCCATTTGAGGAGGCCTGAAATGGGTGACTGGCTGTTTACTATTCTAAATTGTGTAGATTAAAAATCACTTTCCACCTGATATTTAAAATTGACTTCTTTATTACTTAGATAAGCAATCCCAGGAAATGTCGACAAACATTTATGTTATCTATAAAAATTAACAGTCATTAAACTTTTAAGCAGTTTATTATGAAAACCTTCAAAGAGAACAAAACAGTGAATCTGCAGTGAACATATGCATACCTATACTTAGAGTCCACTGACAGCATTCATCATGGGTTTTCCTTATACATTTCTTTCTCTTTCGATCTTTCTTTAATCGATGTCTAAGCAATGCATTGCAAAGTATGCTAGAAATTTGATAAGCTTTCTTCCCATTAGTTTCAAAGGCATATTAGTGATAAGTATGTATGTTCATAAATGTATTTAAAGAAATAAATATGTGTAATAAAATTCACAAAACTTGAAAGGACAACATATTAATGACTTTTGACAGGTACTTGCCCCCAGGTAACCCCAGACAACATTCACACACAGAATATAAATCTCTCCTGTGTCAGTTTTTCTCTTGAATTTAATTCTGTGATGCCTTTCATGGCACGACAAACACTAACTTTCCTTGTGGTTGGAGACAGTGGAGAGAGAGTAGGCAGGGCATAGTGTGTTGGAATCATTGATTTCTTCTTGTTTGGCAACTCTTACAGCAAAGGTAAAGGAATCGCAAATGCAAAAGTTTTCTCTTTTCCCTAGGTTCTTAAATATCTCCTTATTCCTTTACGGTCAACACCCCAACGTTCACAGAAAAGTTTGAGAGTCTGTGGTCCTGAGTGGTGTCATGGACCAAATTAAGTGAGCTCAGATGGTTTTCTGCAATTTGACCCTGTAGCTCAAACAACTCTGATTGTTTAAGCAAGATGAAGGCAGTGTTGGATTTCAGTCATGGAATTTCGAGAAGCATGCTTGGGGCTGCTCAGCACTGTTACACTTGGTCACCAGACCTGAGACCCTTGACCTTCCCATTTCCCCTGGGATTTTATGACTCTACACTTCAATGTTTTCATCACTTAGCCAAAATAGTTTTAAGTCTGATGCGCTTCATTTCACACAGTCTAAGTTGACAGCCTACATTTTTTCAACATAAATTTTAATTGTTACATAAAACCTTAAAAAATTTGTAAATATTGATGTTTCACACTAAGATTTCTATAGTAGCGTTTTAATATACTCAATGGAATAAAAATATCATAGCAGTTTGGCATCATCCTTCATTATCCATTGAAAAACACACAAAATGATGTTAATGGAAATTTCACATAGGTTTTTTTCCCCCATCAATTTCATATATTGTCTCTTCTCTGCCCCACAATTTAGCAGATGTAATACTTTTATGTATTTTAGAGTCACCTAATGGGTAATTATGTCATACTTCCCTGTAACACCTGAAACATGGATCCTGGGTCTCACTGGTACCATCTTGGCATCTTGGTGGATGATGGGGACTTTCAGAAAACTTTTGGAGGTGAAATCCACTCCTCCACCTCCACCGCCAGGTGATAGGCATCTACATTTCTAGAATCAGATGAGCAGGGACTGGATAATAGGTTTTCAGACCAGCCAGACCTGTACCATGAACTTGAAAGACTGAACTCTCGGGTTCCCTAACCTTAGTCACTGCCATTGTGCCATGCCTTGTGTCTCCCGATGCTCCTCAGGTCACCACGGCAACCCTCTTCAATTCTCCATTAGAGTTGATCTGGTTTGTTGTTGGTATTGTTTTCTGCTCTTCCTTTACTCTAATACCCCTGTAGCTTAGTTTCCTAACAGTATTAAATGCGTTAGAGTCTGCAGGTTCTTTGAGACATGAGTCTGCTCAGAGTTGCTGGCTTTCTAATAAAGACTCCCAATTCAACCTCTCAAAATGTGGCTTCTCTGCCTCTTGTGATCAAATTCCCATATAACATAACCACAAAGATAAGATCTGAACTGAATTTTAAGGAGACAGTAAGCATTAAATTATTCTTTAGGGTAGTGTTATATGTTATTTTTTAAATAATAAACAATTAACAATATCAGCACAAATATATTCTAATTTTGAAAAATGAGTATTTATTTTGGGGGGTTTGTTTTTTTCTTCATTCTAGTTTCTTTAATAGTGATATATTATTTTACAAGCAGGAGATGTTAAAAAAACACTAAATCACGGAGATAAAGTCTGTGTCAAGACTAATAGACAGAACTGAATTAATTTGAAAGCATGCGAGACAAAATGTACTCAGAAGTGAGAATTTAAAACGCCCTTAGTGAGTTTTGGTAATCATAAATTAAAATTTAACTCAAACAATAAGAAGTATTCTCAATTAATAACCTTTTTGTGAAGATGAAGATATTGTGCTCAATTTTTCACTTAGTTTACTTATTTTTTTAAACATTGCATATTTGCAAAGAGTCTCTACCTCTCTTAATATTCACAATAAAATTCTTCTCTTGGAGAAAGTGAAGACGGCTAATCACATTGGTTGATAAACTTTATTTCTATATATAAAGTATATAAGAGGGCTGGGAAGGTGGCTCAGTGGTAGAGCGCTTGCCTTGCATGCCTGAGGCCCTGGGTTTGATTCCTCAGCAACACATAAGCAAAAAGAAAAAAGCCGGAAGTGGCACTGTGGCTCAAGTGGTAGAGCGCTAGCCTTGAGCTGAAGAGCTGAGGGA
>NW_012267421.1:2414777-2466056 GCF_000151885.1 Dipodomys ordii
ATTCCTCAGCAACACATAAGCAAAAAGAAAAAAGCCGGAAGTGGCACTGTGGCTCAAGTGGTAGAGCGCTAGCCTTGAGCTGAAGAGCTGAGGGATGGTGCCCAGGCCCAGAGTTCAGGCCCCATGGCCGGATCCCCCACCCCCCAAAAAAATAAGGTATATAAGAATTTAAGGCATATGGTGAAAGGAAGACTGGAGGGAAATGAATACAAGTTGGTTTTTCTTTTCAAACTGGAATTTGAACCCAGGGCCTTGTACTTATTACATGCTGTGTTCTAGGGATTTATCTGGTACCTTGTAAAAGTTCTACCTTTACATATATTTCACTTTGAGAAGGAAGATACCTGACAGTGCCGACAATAGCTCAGAGCAGGCTATAATTGGCCACAATGTCAGGTGACCATGAGCAAGCTGGTGGACACTTCCAAAGCCCTCAAAGCTTTGTCTGCATGTGGCTGCTTTGTGACCTCATCATCTGATAAGTGGTAGCCATCCTCTAAAACAGGAAGATCTGTAAGCTCCTGCTTGTGGAGTAGGGGACAGGGAGATGGCAGGGAGGGAGGGGGCTCTGGGGAGACAGAGTCTCATTCCATGATTGGTTAGGAGGAACCTGAGGGATTGAGGATACTGATAGAAGCTGTGAAACGAGACAAAAGTGTTCTACATCACAAAACACGGGAGAGAATCAGCCTCAACTTCAAGAGTGAAAGCATCCTGAAGTGTCTGTGGTGTAAGTGGAGGGTGGAGGCCTCTCTTGGTCTACTGTAAGAGAAGCAGAGAAGCAGAGAACCTATCTGTGCTTCCTTATGTCTGGGCCCCTCTCCATTCCAGCCTCCCTGGCCATTGAGTTGGCCATCCAGTGGAATGCCGGCAGGGTGAATGTAGGTCCCTCCCAAGTGGATGTGCTGTCATCTACCATCCTTCCTATTTATTATCTGCCTCTGAACCCTGACTCTAAGAAACCAGAGCAAGCAGGACACCAGAAGATGCTGGGTTAACATAGTAGAAGAACCAGCATCTCTTGGGCACCCGATGGAGAGAAGCCACTTGACCTGCGGCCACGTGTGGTATGAGTGAGAAAGGAACTTGTGTTTGGATATTGCAATTTGGAAGAGTATTTAATGTGGTTGTTCACTCTCATCCACTCTTCACAAATCTGTAAGTGGACTAGTATATAAATCCCTGCCGCAGAGTCATTAGTGGAGCAGTTAAATGATCACCACAGGGAGGCCTGGGACATGGCGATTATTGCCACACATAGTAGCAAAACAGTTACCTTGTCACCCTTGACAAGGGGCACGCCAGGCTCTGTGTCTGTCAGCCCGAAGACAAGTGGTTACAAAGTAGTAGAACTGCTGACAGTGATCTTCTGCATTGGCCATTACTGACTGCAGTTATCAAGTTCTGGATGTAAGGAATTACTGCTCCTCCATCCCCCTCCCCCCCCCCCCGCCTGCAATGGGTTTGCTGCCATCCACACTGGGTCCAAAGGGAATAGAAATGGAGAAGGTCGAGGGATTTGCTGGTCTTAGAAAAGCAGAACAGCAAGAGATGGATTTAGAAGAGCTTGAGTGGTAAAGACTATTGATCACTTCCACAGCATGGGCTCTGCTCTGCAGCCCCTGGGGAAGAGAGAAAGATGGGAAGAAGAATAGAATTATGTGGACTTGAGAAACTAGGTTGTCTGACCACATGTGGGCTGTCAAGGTGATGTTTCATCATAGGAAACCTTGGTTAACTCAGAGAGGATGGTACCCTTGGCAAGCCAGCATCTACGACAGCAGTGTAGCTATGGCTACTGGGCAAGGCAGAAGCAAAAAGGGAGGGTACCTACCAAGATGGTGAGGAAACTCTATTGCTAGAGAATCCATCATCACCAGGGTGCATCTGTAGGGGACTCCCTACAGAGATCAAAATCTTTGCATGCTCAACTCTCTGATATAGAATGGCAGAGTATTTCCATACAACCATCAGCCCTCCTGTGTATTTGCATTGTCTGTGCTTACTTATAATGCCTGGTACCAAATATGTGCTATCAAATCATTGTTGAGGGAAAAGAGTGACAAAGTTGACACTCATTCAGCATAGACACAGCCATCAGTTGGTTGAGTCTGCAACAAAGAACTCACAGATCAGAGAGCTGACTATTCTAGCCTGGGTCTCTGACTATACATCCCCAACGCATGGCCTTGG
The DNA here is from genome assembly GCF_000151885.1 of Dipodomys ordii. Classification (NCBI taxonomy): domain Eukaryota; kingdom Metazoa; phylum Chordata; class Mammalia; order Rodentia; family Heteromyidae; genus Dipodomys; species Dipodomys ordii. The sequence continues at coordinate 2,416,971 of NW_012267421.1, forward strand.
TGACTGTAGAGCCCTGACACAGGACCTCAGTGACTGTGTAGCCCAGATGCACTTCCTTGATGACTTTCTGTTCTGCTCAGCCTCTTCTGCTACTAGGCCAGCCACATAACTGACTCTTCCCAATACAGTTTGTGAAGTGATACGTACCGTGTCTGCGGAATGAGGTGTCAAAGTACTAGTGTGTTTTTCTCTACAATCTACCCCTATTCCTTCCTCAAAGTGAAATGGAAAACATCCGGAGTAAATCTGGGAGCCACAAGAAGGGACCACAGAATGGAGGCAACCTGGATGCCTTAGTTACTCTGGGGAGGCTGCAATCACCACATAGCCTTGTCTGGTCTTCGTTTGACTGTGATATGACTAAGAAACACATTCTTTCCTGTGCCACTGACATTTTGAGACGCCAACAGCAGCTAGGATTCATTAGCCTAAGGCTTTTTGGAAAGCATATGTGTTTATCCAATCTTTCTGGATCACTGACACATTTCTCCATTTTGGTTTTATTACTTGGCGTGGTGCTGGTAAAAGATGAGAAAATGTGGGGGAAATGTGGTGTGAGGGGCACCGGATTCCCTCTGCACCCATTCAGGGATATTTAATTAATCAACATCTCTGCACTGGGCCATTATTCCCCTATCTATTCCCATAAGGAAACAATTGGCATTGGGACCAGGCCAATGCTTTGATTTCTGAGATAGCTGTTTTATAATTGGGCTTGGTGCAGTCCACATTATCCAAAAAGCAGATGAGGAACCCCACAATGGAGGGGTGCTCTCTAATCTCTGGGGATCGAGCCTGCTGTGTGTAGTAAATTCTAAAATCTGTTTGTCAGGTTCAGCTTACCCAGGGGCCATAGCATGGAGTATAATGGAGAAGGAAAAGTCTGCAAATAACCCAGTTGCATTTTCTCTTTCTACACAGGGACTCATACTCAATTTCAGGAGCAGACCCAACTCCATTTCCATCCAGACTTTCCAGAGTAAGGTGACTGCTACTAAAACCGAGACTAACATCCAGGTCCAACGCTGAGTCCTGTGCCTTAGATTGCTGATGTTGGGTGTGGGGAAAGCATTTGCAATCTGGAAGGCTCATATGCATGCGTTGCCAGGCAACATGGTATGGAGGAAATCAGAGTGTGAATGTCAGCCCTGCATTTTGTCAATCTTGGCCTCCCCACTAGGTAACGTTGGAAACGCCTCTCAACCCCTATCCGGCTTCTTCCACTATCACATGGAGCCTGTGACACAGAAACTGTAAAACCCACTGCTCAGGGAGGACTAAGGAGGAGCAAGCCAAGTACCTCGCTCTGCCTGGTACACAGTCGGTGTTTAATAGATGTGAGTTTTCCTTCATTCCTGTTTCTGCCTCACATAATGTCCTAAGCGGCGCTCACAGGTAATTGTTTCTAGTGCTCTGCCCACCACACTCTGTTCCTGGATGTGTGGGCCAGATTTCTTCCATTGTGGTTACGGAAACCTGTGGATGCCTTAGCACAAATGTCTCAGGGGATTAAGAAAGAGAGAAATTGATTGGAATGGGCACTCAGCCTGGTGTCAGATGACCTGTGTGCAAATGCTCTTTCCAGCTGCTGTGGTGCTTCTTAAGTTAGAAATCTCTCTACGCCTCAGTTTACATTTGGGGAAAGAGTAATGGCTCCCACAGAGCACCTTGTAAAATGCAAATCCTTGCACAACTGAGGCATTTCCGCGGTATCACTTTTCTCCCTTCTCCTGGCTTTGTGTCTGTATGTCTAGGTGTCTTGCACACATGAATCTTCACCTGGACTTATGGAGTTTGTATACAAGATGGGGGATTCCCATTTCCATGCCTGCTGCCTTAACCTACTGCCCCCACCACCCAAGCAGAGCTCACGGACAAGTTCAGGCTCTCTGTAGGACTGGTTTTGTCTTGGAACACTTTTTTTTTTTAAATTTCATTTACAGATCCCAGAGTACTTTATATATCTCTGTTAGAGTTTAGTGACGCTTCAACCCCATTCAGTGCTGGCCATTTTGCAAATAGAAAAACCTAGAAGTCAAGTGAGCAGATATGAGACAAGTCATGGATAAGGTATCTGAGATATTGTTGCCTGGGGAGTCATCAGTTTGGATTTCCTCACTCAACTTGGCAAGTCTACCCAGCTTGATGTGTGTTTGAACTTGAATTCAATTCCGTGGAAGTGTGACGCTCCTGTTGCCGCACAGTTAAGTCAGCGGGGTTTGGAATGTTGGAGAATAGATTTTCTTTCAGTCGGAGACTTTTGGATCTCTGCTTTATTTCACGGCTGTCTACACTTGAGGCCACACTTTGGGACATCTAATTCTAATTTGCTTGTCTTCTGCCTCTTTGGAGCCAATTCATGTTTTGGGGTTTTTCTTTTTCATGTGGAGCTTATATGTGTGTGGGGGGGAGGAGGGGACACGGGGTCATTCCATGAGAGAACACGTTTGCTTTTTCCTGAGGAAGAACACTGAATTTTGAAGAGAATCAAATCGCGGAACGAAAAGCTTATATTCCAAGTCTTCTGACTCACTGATTTTTTTCAGAATGCTCCCGGGATACATGGAATCCACACGTCTCCCACAGATTATTTGCTGCCTCAGTTCCCTTTGGTCCCTCTGCCCTCTGGGTTTCCTTCAATCCCTGGGTTTTTAACACCCTGGAAGCTCAGGTTCAACTCCTGCTGTGCTTTTTAGTTTTTTTTTTTTTCTTTTCTCACTTGGGCCTTCCTGTGCTAAATGGATCCTGCACAATTTATCTCAAGCCCTATTGCAGCTGTTACCACTTTGCTCCAAAAATGTTTTCTTCTTATTCGATTACTTTGTCACTCAAGCTTATCGCAATGTTGACATATTACCCACTCTTGTGTCTCCTTAACTTAGCATCCAGAGGTGCCGAACAAAGCAGCAGGCCCATTTGATGTCTTGAAGCTATAGTCATTTTGTGTGTGTGTATGTGTGTGTGTGTGTGTGTATGTGTGTGTACACACACACATGCACAAAGGGGGAGGGAGCGTTTATTTGTAAATTTCTTGCTCTGAACCCTGTGCAAATCTATTCTAATATCATTTTATTTTTTTGATTCTGTTTAGGAAGCAAAGAATGTATATTTCTGGGGACTATGGAAATTCATTAATGCAATAATGATAGCTATCCCAGAAGGAATATAACATCCATTGATCTTTCTGTTTCCTACCTTTACTTTCAAACTTGTTTTTCAAAAGCTTCATTAGGATGCTGACAGCATATACCATGAAACTTGGCAGGATTTATTCTTAAATATCTTAAACCAGGAAACTTTAATCTCTCACTCTGAGAACAATGCCACACTCCATTAAGCTTTTACTAAAGGGAGCTGTATCTCACCACTAGCCTCAAGTTTAAATCTCCTTCATTTTATCCCCTTCTTCCTGGTTAGAAGCTGAGAGACTTTTACTTTGCTCTTTATTCTTAGAATTTTAGAATTAGAGGGGAACTTAAAGAGACTGTTAGATTCATCTTTCTAATCTTTCAGAAACCAAAGCTCAGGGTGGCCAAATGGATCATCCATTCTTATTATACCCAACTGGGCAGAACTGGAACCCAAACCCAGTCCTTCAGATTCCAGCCCAGCATTCTCGTCCTCAGTGAGGTTCAAGGACAGGCATTATCATTTGCTTTCATCTCATTTTGTGAATTGTCACTTGGCTGAGTCCCAGTCACCACAAGGGGCCCAGTCGGTTTGATTTCAGGGAGAGCAAATTTGAATAAATGAAGGCCGAGATGCAGCATCTACAGTCACACGGGGTGGCTCTGAGGCCGCTGTTGTTCCCAGGGCAGACATTGCTTCATAACATGTTTGAAGAAATGAATGAGAAGAGTCTTTTGTTTGGTTACAATGCTGTCAACGGTGAGCACAAAGGTAGGAGAAATATTTCTGGCTGTCAGTGGTGAACACGTAAGTAACCTTGAAGCTGAGAGTACAGGTGGGGAGAACAATATGTGAATCCATATTTAACTGCAGGAAGGAGAATGCTCCGGAAGCTCAGAAATGAATAAGTAGTGTAACAACTGCCTATAAAAATACAAGGAGTATGGATGAGGAAACAGCCAAACAGGTTGTGGAAAACAGGAAAATGTCCTGAGCTTGAAAAACATCTTCCTGACTACACAAGAAACGAGAAATAAAAAGGAAAGAAACTGCTTTCAACAGAGAAAATAGAAGAGCAGCAGCTGTAACCTAGAGACAGCAGAGAGTAAGGAAGGAACAGAAACTGATTTGGTCATTTAACTAAATGCAGCCATCATAGAGTCTTAGTTTTTAATGGTGTTTGAAAATATGAACCATGTTATTTTTATTCATTTATATTTTTGTTTGTCCTGGGGCTTGAACTCAGGGCCTTAGCGCTATCCCTGAGCTTTTTTTACTCAAGGATAGCACTTTGAGCCACAGCACCTCTTCTAGTTTTCTAGTGGATAATTGGAGATAAGAGTCTCATGGACTTTCCTATCCTGGCTAGCACCGAACTACAATCCTCAGTTCTCAGCCTCCTTAGTAGCTAGGACTACAGGCTTGAGCCACCAATGCCCAGTTTGAAAATATGAATCATTTTTACAGTGAAAGTACTTCAAGACCTTTGTGTCATGGCTGAAACTTTCTATTGTGTAGGCCAAATTAATTTCCCAATTATCTATTTTTAGTGTGAACTACAATTTCTGATGAATTGTTGAGAATAAGTTTGCAGGAGGGGAAAATGTATTACTTTGCCATTAAATCAGACTGTAATAGAGCTTGCTTCAGTAAATAGTTTAGATTTTTACAAATGAAGCATCTCTGAGGATAAGACTATGAATCACACATCAATCAAAGTCTTCCTACCCTGGAGGCTTTTGGACTTCATTACCCCCCACATGGAAAATGGAAATTCAATGCCAACATCTTCATCCTGGGAATGAAGGGAGGCACCGGACTGAAGAAATACTGGCTTTGACTCTGGTCGTCGACCTTCAGTAACTGCATTAAGCTCAAAGTTCCCTTATGTGCTAAATTAGAACTGTATCTCAAGGCTCGCCCTACCCCTCCCGTATTAGTTATAGCCTTCAGATTTCAAGCACCATGTTAAATCTGTTGAAAGGATCGGAATGTAAGGAGAAGCCCCCTAATTGTGCCCTGGGAGAATTGGGAAGGCTGGAGGGGGCTGGTGGAGCAGGTGGAGCAGATGTTTCTTCATGGCTGTCCAGTCTGTACACATATAGCTCCTGGATCATACCACTTGAGAGACCATTACCAAGGCAGAGAATCTAATTGGAGGGCATTTCAACCTTGGGTAAAGGATGGGCTTCAAACCCAGACTAGGCCTGCCCATGTGCTGAATTTCAAGAAAAAGACACACAATACAATACACACCCAACAGAAATCAAGGCTACAGAGCCTGAAGCTCCAGGCCCCAGGATATGTCTTGAAGGGACCCGCATATGTTTTGTTTTGTGTTTTGTTCTTACCTAAGACACATAGACTTTTTGCTAGAGACAATGTTAAGAGGTTCTTTAAGGAACTGTTCTCAGCTACAGGCTGTGGACATGTTTTGGTTGTGTACTTTTACACACGAATGCTACCTAGAACACAGTGGGTGAAGACACAAAGGTCACGGCATTGCTGATGATTCCTGGGGTCAGGAATCTGGCAGATTTCATGGGGATGGCTCAGCTCTGATCCACATGGCATCATCTGGGAGGACCACAAGAGTCTCAAGCATCTAAAATGACCTCCTTGCTTGTCAGGAGCTGGTGCTCCCTGCCTCTCTGCCAGGGACCACACAACACTTGTGCCTAGATTCTTCCCCTGTCCCGTCCTGCTCCCTCATTCCTTCCTTCCAACAAGTCCCTGCCTTCCAACAAGTGCTGCCAGGGACTCAGCCACACCCTGACTACTCCCCACTCACAGGGTGGACTTAGGCTCCCTACTCTGTCAAAAGCCTCCAACTCTGATGGACCAGGCTGGGACTTGACCAGTTCCTCTCTCCTGATCTTTCTGGGAAAAGGGGAAATTCCTCCCTGATCCCCAAATCCCGAATAGGATGGCAGATAGTTTGGGGCTTGCTGTTTCATTGCTTTGGACCAGTTTTTCCGTCAGGAAAAAAAAAAATATATATATGAGAGAGAGAGGGAGAGAGATTATATATAAAGACACCTATATATTAGATACATATGACAAGCATAAGATATATATATATATATCTGTTTGATATGTCTAATAAATTTGTTATGCAAACACTCATTTTTACCTAATTAAGACTATCAGATATAAGCTGTCCTACACACGTGTGATTGGTGTGGGAATGAAGTACAAGAAAATGTACAGCACTCAATGGAGTGCACAGCAGGTGTGGAATGCACTCAATGTCTTTCCCCCTTACTTTTTTTTTTCCTGAAAGGTTACATCCATCTGGAATGTTCCTCACATTCCCCTATCCCAAATTACCAGCGCATCCATTCCTCCAGTGTGGCTTGCTGTGTGATATCGATTAGGTCCCAGGCTGGGCGTTAGCAGTGGAGGTCTGGGTCTGACTCTGCACTCAGAGTGATGGTAGGACATGAGACCCACAGTCCGTTCGCATCAGAAGTCATTAGAATTCCACAATTCCAGTTGTCCCTCTACCCAGGGCATCATAGCTATCGTCGTTGCGGAAAGAAAGAGAGAGCCCACTTGTCTGGCCCAACCTCCATTCAGCTGTGCAGGATTAACGTACAAAGTGGTTCACACTCCAGGTTGGAACTTTCTGAAGTGGTTTACCAATCTGCTTTGAAAGTCAATAAAACTCAAGACTCTACTTCGGAAATGAAAGCCACAAATTTGCTCACTGATTTTACTACCAGATTCTCAACTTTTACATCCACTCACCCACAAACGCCTTTCAAATTCTTACATTTTTGATGCTAGGCCAATAAAATGTGAACCTGGTTTCTCAATCCTCCTCCAGGGAGCCAGCCACAGTCGCACTGGACAGCCAAGGGCCCGGCTCCAGGGCTCAGCTTCTCTGCTGTGTTTTTGACCCCTGGTCTCTTGAGGACACAGTTGTTCCTGCACAGGGCTGACCATGGAGCAACAAATCCTGGTTTATTTCACAGTGAGATCTGCCTGGGACAGGCTAGTGGTCTGGAACCATTTGTTAAACAGTTTGTGTCATATGGCAGAGAGAAAGTGCAGCCCCATCACTCCACTTAAAGAGGTATTCCATGTGTCAGAGCAAGCAATGCAGAGTTCATGGACAGGCAGGAAACAAGCCAAATAACAGAATTTCTCCACCAGAGAGATTTTCCTATGTAATACACATGAAAAAATCTGTAATTAAGAAAACTTCTTGATCCTAAACTCTTTTCTTCTTAGACAACACACAGAATAAGATTTATTTTTTAAAGAGTTACTTTTATGTCATCCCTGGGCATCTGTAGGGAAACTGGTCCCCAGCATATACTTTCAGTCCTGGAATTTTGAGGGTTCTTTTTGAAATAGAGTCTTGAGAACCTTTCTACCTTGAATATTTATCCTTCAACTTGTAACCTCCCAAGTAGCTTAAAGTATGACACACTAGCACCCGGCTTCTGTATCACAGCCTTTAAAAAGATGTGTACCCTTCACCAGCTCTACTTCTAGTAAAGCCCCTCAAGAAACAGACACATGAGCACCACCCCCCGGCCCCACCCAGTGAAGACATCTTGGAAATGACTATCTTTAGAAATAATAATGTTAAAAAAGTAGGGAGATAATCACAATATGATTCATTTAGTAAATGGGGTGGGGACATCCTTTCAATGAAATACACCTGTCGAAGTTTCTATTAGATGAGAAAAATTCATTTTTATAAGGAAAATGAGCAAACATCACAGTATGGAGACCATTTGATTTAGAGGAAAGAGAAGCATATGAACACAATGGTATTCCCGTGAATACATGGTGCATATACCCACGAGTGTAAAGTGTATGCATGTGCATGTGTGTGTAACACCTTACCTTGTCTAAACTATCCCTTACCTAGGTGCTCTGTGTCCCTCCAGCCATGTCTTCTCTGGGAGCATGACCTCACCAGGTCTGCTGGGTAGCTTCCTTCTGCATCAGAGTGACACACTGCCTGAAGGAAGGGGAAGGGGAGTGAAGATGGGAGAGCAAAGACCCAAAGCAGAGCATCTACATTCTCAATTTGCTCCTCTGGAGCTTGGGGGAACTTGCTGGGTTTTAAAGATTGTCTAGCCTGATGCCGGTGGCTCACCTATTCAACAGGCTGAGATTTGGTGATCTGGGTTCAAAGCCAGCCAGGCAGGAAAGTCTGTGAGATGCTTATCTCCAATTAACCACCAGAAAACCAGAAGTAGTGCTGTGGCTCAAAGTAGTAGAGCACTAGTCTTGAGTGAAAAAGCTCAAGGATAGTGCCCAGGACCTAAGTTCAAGCCCCACGATGGACAAAAAGAAAAAAAAGAAAGATTTTGTAGGTCTTCTCTGAAAATGCAGCCTTTAAAGGGAGTTCATTATGTAACCTCCATGTGCTGGGAAGAATCTTATCACGTTAAAGCTTTGATTTTTACAAGATTCCTGATGTTACCAAGGCAAGCAATCTAAGAGGCAAACTACCATGTTGCTGGTCAATGCTCTTTTCACTCTGTACTTGGGCTTCCTGTCCAACCAACACGGCCTCTGAAGATTTGCAAACTAAAAAAAGCTGAGAAATAAGAATTTTTTTTACTTTTTTATTCTTTGTTTTTGAGAATGTATTTATTTTTCTGATAATGAAAATGACATGGTACAAGCAAAGCCCTAGAAATTTTTTTTTTCTGAGATGGATGGGGTACCACGAAGGAAGTTCTAAACCTCATTACTCACTATGCTCTTGTAGCCATCTTGTTCTTCTTATTAAGTAGTTGTACAAAGAGGTGACAATTCCATGAGTCAGGTAATGAATACAATGTTCCTTTTATTTTCACATCCATGTTATACTTTCCATCATCTTCCCAATTTTCCCCTTCCTATCCCTACATTATTTAATGTTTTAAAAGTAAAATTTCTCCTAACCTCATTAATAATACATAGCTACATATTTAGATCTTTGCATATGCATATATTCATATAGTAATATTAAATATATTCATCCACATATACCATGCCTGCATGTATAAATGCAGATGACTATGTTATATATGTGTGCATATATAGATATAGGTTTAGATATACAATATATGTATATATATGATATATATATGGTAATAAGGTTGTTTGGATATTGCAATAATGGTCCATTTACTAGGACACAATAGTTTCCCTAGAGAAAATCCAGCCAGTTCCTATTGAAAGTCATAAGGCCCATTTTTTCACCCTCTCTTCATTTTTGTCATATTTATATGAATATTTTCATATTTTATTTCCTATTTTTCCCAGAAAGGCCTTTTCCTGGCCTTCCATTATAGAGAATGAGACACATACAGGACAGAGGCCCTGACAGATATTAACATCTGTGCCTAACCTTTACTGGATGAGCTAAAAAGTTAGCTCTTGATGCTGCTACACTGCCTATGCTAACCTCTGACATTTTACTCCTGATCTGCCGTCTCTCTGGACAGCCTTCCCCAGTCTCCCATTATTCATGGGCTGAAGTTCACCTGCCTTTCAGAATCCATCACCATGGTGTCCTTTCCTGGACTGGACTCCATGCCTTCCCCTTTGTATTTCTTCCAGAAAACCCTGAGGAATCTGCAGGGCAGGGCCAGTGCTTTCTCAATATGCTTTCCCTTCTCTTTCACACACAGGCAAAAGGCCCTTCACAGCTTTGATTTCTCTAGTTTAATTGAGGGAAGACCCAAACCTTCAAAAGTGACGTCTTTATGCATGAACATTACGTTCTTGGATGAAAGGGTCAGAAAAAAAGATTAACAAGCAGAGGACAGGATGTTGTTGAGGGTCAATGAAGACCTTCCAGAAAACAGGACCAGAGAATGACAATTGTTTACTATTTTTCCAACTTGGCAGATAAAACAGGAGAGACACAGCAGAAACACCCACAGCTGGAAAGAAAGGACTTTTTTTGCTTCCCATTCTATGAGTAATTAGAAAAGAATGATACCTAACATTGAAAGAGTCAATTTACCTATCACCTTTGATATATAAACCCTAGGAGTAAATATTCATACTTATTGCCTAATCCCATTGCTAAAAATTAAGGATAATTATGAATAACATTTAAAGATAATGAGCTTGTATTTGAAAGATAACTAGAGCTAGGTTCATGGCACATAATAATCCCGGTTACCTGGAAGATAGAGATAGGAGGTTTGAGACCAGCCTAGGCAAAAGTTAGTGAAACCCTGTCTCAAAAGACCAGCTAGGCCCCATGGTATATGTTTGGAATCCCATCTACTTGAGAAGTGGCAGTATGAGGAATACAGTCTTAAACTGAGTAGGACAAAAGCATGAGACCCTATATGGAGAAAAAGAACACCAAAAATTAAAAGCAAAAGAACTAGAATTGAAAGCACTCAAGTGGCAGAGTGCTTGACTAACAAGTACAGGATCTTGAGTTCAAACTTCAGGACTACTAACTAATTCCTAACTGACTACTGATTAACAGAAATAACTGAGGCTCAGCGTGGGTAGCTATTGAAGCCACAGAGTCCTGATTTGATGCAGAGGCTCTGTGAGGCCCTCGGAGTCCCCATTCCCTCTCTGTTGTGCTCCATGGGGCCCTCACTAGCCTTGTGGCATGTCTCCTGGTGGTTTGATACTATTGTATCTTGTTCCAGTCTCAGGAGGAAAGAAGAGGAAAAAGTCAAGATCAAAAGAGGCATCATGTTGCTGAGTCATCACTTTCCAGACCATTTGAAAGCAAAGGTGAAAAATGTAATTCTTCCTAAAACAATAAAAAAGGAATCTCAGAACAATAGGGCTTTCTGGTAGCAAAGAGGCTTTGACCCATATTAGGCAGAAGATCAACGCTGTGTTGTCTTCTAGGTCTTTCCTTGTGTCTGCACCCAACACGTTTTCAGACAGTTCTCTAGTTTGAAGTTAATAGTCTCTAATCCTACTGCCACATGCTGTATTCTTTTAGAGGTGGTCTTGGATTATAATGGGTCCTGTACAGGATAAGGGAGAGAGAGGGGGGCTGCTGAACGAACCACAGGCTGAGCCCCAGCGCCCCAGTACCTCCTTATTTGGGTAAAACCTTTATTTATAATGTGTAGGCCCATTTCTGCTGGATTCCTGGGTGTTTCTGCAGCCTCTTCGATTTACCACAGGCGGGGACAGATCTAAGTCCCCCGGAAAATAAATTGCTTGCTACACACAGATAACTCCTCATGTTTAATTAACCCCAGAACCTCAAACAACACTCTCAAAGTTCTCTGTGGCTGAACAGCAGTCACTCGGTGAAGTTCATTTGTTCTGAGATGTCAGTTCCTTTGGTCAAAAAGACAGACTCATCGTTAGTTGTCTCTAGCTGTTGAAATGAGGTCTCTAGGTAATTTAAAGATAAAATAAGATGAGTTGTTTGTGCCTGCTGTTGAGATCAAAGCCTGATTTGAAAGGGAATGGAGGAGTCTCTAATGGTCTTGGGTCAGCACAGGGCCCACACTTTCCTTATGCCAGCCACAGTGTCTGTGAAAGGAACCCCATGAGGGAGCAGGAAATTTGGGGTTTCTCTCTTCTTTGTGAATTATTTAAGTTCCTTTAGGGGGCCCAGGCAGTTTTGTCTTTCCAGTTACCCAGGGTCCTCTGTGCTAGCTCTGAATGTGCAGGAACTTCTGATACCCTTTCCCCAGGGAGAGGCCTCTGCACCCCCACACCTGTGACAAAGGAAGCCTGTGCTGTGAACACTCTCACAGGTGCGGGGATGGATCCCTTCTTCTGAGAGCTGGCTCTGAAAGGCACACACAGAGGACTTGGGGAGCCATGAAAAATTTAGAGGCCTTGAAGCAGCCGTTCTTGACCTCATTCGGGTCACAGACACCTTAGAAACCCCAAGAAATCTATGACTCTTTTGAGCAGACAAGCACATGGTGGTCCAGGGACCTGTTTTTTGTGTTGGTTTAGTCCAGGCTAAGCACCTTTGTTCCATTGGGACAACACTGAGGTGCAAAGAAGAAAGGCATGGGAGCAAGCATTGTGGATGGAGTGGGGAGAAGAGAATCCACAATAGACACCTGACTGGTGGCCTTGAGGCCTGCAGTGCTCACAACTCAGGCCTCTTCTCCCCTCCCCCAAGCCCCTGTCCAGTCCCAGAAGTGTGGCCACATCTGACCCCTGACTCCCATCCAGATCAGGTCCTGCTTTGCTGAGTGACAGGAGCCAGGTCTGGAAAGACACCTTCTCCACACTCCCCTGAATGAGATCTGGCTGTGGGCTCTATCTGCAGCTTGAATCCTTCCTTGTCCATGGCCCATCTGAAGTATTAGAGCCTTGTCCTCCAAATGGCTTTGATCTTTAGCCTCTGTCCAGCTTCCTGGACTGCTGGCGTTGGTCAGCATCCATCAGCTGACTCCAGGAGTGGAGAAAGCATCAGTGACACCTTGGGATTTTCTTGTATGATCTGGAGGTGCAACTTCCAGGTACAAGAAACGAAAGGCCTTTCAATCCCTTTCCTTCATGAAACATTACTGTGTCACAGTTTATTAGATCTGAAGCTGTGTTTTCTGTTTTCTGTTTTTGTTTTCTTTTTTTTAGAAACTTGAAATCAAATGGGACAAAGAGAAACTAGAAAGTGACACACAGAAACACAAAGACAGACAGTCCTAAGGTTGTGGTCTCAGGAAAGGGCCAAGAAACCAGGATTTTGAAGATGGTCCTGCTTGATGGTCTCTCCCACACACCGAACAGCCATTCTCAGGCTTTTCTTTTATAGATCCTTGAGAATCTGATCAAACAGGATTAGAAGGAAGAAGAGAGGGAAGGAGAGAGTATAGAAGTTGGGGGGGGGAAGGAGGAGGAGGAAGAAAGAGAAAGAGGTGAAGAAGAGGAAAGGAGGAGGAGGGAGAAGCAGCTACTAAAAGTCTTTGACAGTTGAAAAAAAAACAGCTTGTAAGTTAAAATCAAGGTCCTGGATTGTAGTTACAAAATCAGCACAACTTGGACAGGTAATTTTTCATGACACATTAATTATTTTACCTATAAAATGGAATTGAAGAAGGAGAGGATTCAAATCTATTGATTCAAATCTATTGATGTTAATCTATAGTTCTACAATCTAGCTCATTTTCTTGAATAGAGCCATATTTAAGTTTTCCCAAAGATATTATACTTTCTTCTCAAAAGACAAAAATAGACTTCAACCTCACCTGAAATCTAAAAAAGAAGACTCTAAAAAAGAAAACCTTGGAAAAATCCACAATGTCCACAGTGGAAATTTAAAGACCCAACATTTCACATTCTTCTTTAAGTTTGTATAGTAATGAAAGCCAAAACTTCACAGAGAAATTAATACAGGCCAGGTAAGCTGACCTGTTCATCATCCACCCTCAGCTTTAATGCTGTCATTTTTATTATTATCATATATTATCACACACATTTTAAAGATGAGGACCTCAAGTTTTGGAGAAAGCAACTTACTTCCCTTGGGAATCTCAGTGGTGTTAGAACTTAGAGATTCTGGTCCCCATCCCAGCTCCCCAGACACTGCTAAGGAAAGGAGGTTTTCATCAGTGGTTTATAATATTCCCCGGGTCACTGAGACTTTGGAAATTGGATGAATTCCCAGGCTGCAAGCTGTCACCTAGAAAATGGGTAGATTGAGAAGTGCAGGGGTAAATTTCCACTGTGGGTAAGGGTTCCAGGAGCTCTTTTGAGATCTTCTCTATAGACTTCCCTGCTGGAAGCCAGGCCCTGGGCCGGGGCAGTGGCTCCATCTGTCTCTTGAAGGCTGGGGGCAGGGCTGTTGTTCTGAACAGGAGTGTGGTGGCTAGAAGACGCTAATCTATGTACAACAGGCAAAATCCTGCCAGCTCTCCGGGTCTGCTCACGCGTTGGGCAGAGGTGGAGTACAAGCAGGATTTCTGTTGCCCGGGGTAACAGGATCCAAGTCCTCTCCAAGCCCTCCGGGCTCTCTCCAGCTATTCTTGGCCTGTCTCCAGATTGACGGCTCCCCAGGAATGCCTCAGCCCCTCCCACACCAGCCCTAGAACCCTCACGTTCCTTAGAGGGACCTGCAGCCCCTTTTGGGGAATTCGGGACACTTTGAGGATCAAGGGATGAGCCCCAAACGTCAGTTCGGTCTTCTTCCCCACCGGAAGGAAAGCCTGAGAAATCAACTCAGAAGTGTGTGTATGGGAGTGTGGGGGGGAGGTCACAGGTCGTGGCCCCTTTCCCTCCACCCTGAGCGCTCAGGAGCTCCCCGAATTCAGGCTCCCCACGGGGAGCGGCAGATCCGCGCTCTGGCCGCTAGGGGGAGACGCGTGCACAGCATCCCCGGCCGGGGACAAGAATTGGGACTGGGCGGCCGCGGCCGCTCGCTGACCCCATTTGCAAGGCGTTCGGTTAGATTAACGAGCTCCTCCCCCTGAATTGTCAACTTTCATTTAAAAGGGCCAAGGGGACGGTGTCGGGACTGTTACGCAAACGAGACAACACTTTCCCGGTTTTCCGGGACGAGCTGGGGCGCAGATGCGCACAGCCCACTGTTGGGGTCCGTCGCCCTGCACCCCCCCTGCCCCCACTACTGCCCCTCCCCCAGCCCCCCCTGCAGGTTCCAGTTTTGGATGCTCTGGGGGCCTGGGTGACAACAGTCCAGACAGCAAAAGACACCCTGGCTGCTTCCCTGCTCTCCTTTCTCGGGTTCCCCCTTCCCCTCCCCTCCCCTTCACCCCCCCTCCTGCTTCCTGCCTGGCTTTGGTCCCATTCCCTTCCCTGGGCACCTGAGCGCCCTTGGCAATGCCATGTTGTGCAAAGGAGCTTCCGACCTGACCTTGCCTGAAGGTCAGATGTGCATTCAAGTTGTGGCCAGACTGTCCTTCTTCAACGAATCCTGCAATATTCACATGCTTGGCACACTTCTGTGAGGTTATTACTGTTAGTGTTATTATTCCCTCAGTTTAGAAATAATTTGAGTGCGATTTTCTTTCTTGAAAAAGGCAGATTATGTGCGAAGGTCATAGAAGATTCTGTATTTGGCTCTCCCTGCCATTGGAGTGTGTATATGCAGTCGAGAATACAGAAAGAGACCTGCATTGCTTATTTTATGATTCTGATCATTCTCTCTCTCTCTCTTTTCTTTCTTTTTTTCGGGTCCTGGGACTTGAACTCTCGGTACTGTCCCTGACCTCCTTTTGTTCAAGGCTAGCACTTTACCATTTGAGCCACAGTTCCACTTAAGGCTTTTTCTGTGATTAACTGGAAAAGTCTCACAGACTTTTCTGCCCTGGCTAGCTTCAAACCTTGATCCTCAGATTTCAGCCTCTTGAGAAGCTAGAATTACAAGTATGAGCTACTGGCCCCTGGCCTAATTATTCTTACAACGTAATATTTAAGCTGGGTGATCATGGCTCATGCTCATAAGCCCAGCTAATCAAGGGGGATAAGACCAGGAGGAGCCAAGTTCAAAGCCATTCGGAGCAGAAAAATAAGTGAGACTCCAATTAACTAGCAAAACAAAAAAGCTAGTGTAAAGGTATAGCTCAAGTGGTAAAGTGCCAGCCAAGAACAAGAAAGCAGATAGAGCTTGAGACCTGAGTTCAAGCCCCTGTATAGGTGGGAAAAAACAATGTAATATTTGGTTCAGATAGGGGAAGGTTATATTTATGCATCACTAGCCTCTGTACCTGAAGTCACATTCCTAAATTTAATATCTGTCTAAAGCCAACAAAATAGCATTTTTTAAGAGCACTCGACCAAAGACCCAACTTCCTCCCACCAGGCCACACCCACCCTTAAAGGCTCCACCACCTTCCCACAGCACCACAGGCCCGTGACCAACCTTTCAGCATGCAGGCCATGTAAGATCCTGGCTATAACTGATGGGTGCAAGCAAGTCATCTCTGGGAATCTTGAGAAATAAGAACAAAAATAAAGACTGCCATTTAGAAGGAGGAAGATTCTGGCATGGAAGCGAAGGCATAGAGTCCATGGTGAGACGTGGCATGCTTATTTGAAAATGTACAAGTTCAGTGGAACAGGTCAAGACAGTGTGTCAGGACTCTGGGATGGGACAGAATGGTATCAGGCCTCCAGCAGCAACTTGTGGGCCACAAAAGGAGTTCCATTTCTTCCACTTCCTCTAGGAGAGCAGCAAGGTTTGAGAGAGTTCAAGACCCAGGAACATAGGGGTCAGATGATCTGGTTGCTGCTTTCAGAGGATTACTGTTGCTGCACAGGGACAGTATATTAGACAGTCAGTAGGACAGGACCGGGCTGGCAGTCAGAGCTGTGAGATGAAATCCCAAAAATCTAGGTAAGAGATGACAGAGATAACTGAAATAGGAGAGAGAGAAAGGACTAAGAAGACAAAGTCAGAGTTTGGCGGTAAAACACAGAGGAAGAGGGAAGAAGCAGAATGATTCGCAGATTGCTGGCTTGAACAGGGAGGTGGAGGTTTTGATACACAATAAAATGAAATAAGATCAGGTTGGTTTTTTTTTCTTTCTTTAAAAAGTCACTGTCTGCATCTCATCAAAGCCAAAACACGGTGTGAGGCTCTGTACATATAGTTACAAGTAGTTAAAGATGGGTAAGGATGACCTCATATCAAGAGTTACAGAAGAGCAAAGGCTCCAGACAGAACCAACCTTGGAAACAAAGGCCAACACTTTCTTCTGTTAAAGAAGAATGAGTAGACAAGAATATTAAACCCCTGACTAAGAGGAAAGTCAGGAGAAGGTGGTGGAGAGGAAATTAAGACAGTAATGCTTCAAGAATGAGTCATGGTGGGGGGGGGGATGGAGGAAAGCTGCTTCTGGCACTGTGAATTTTATTGCTGTTATTGATAACTTTGACAAGATATGATACCAGGGCCCCGGGTAGCCTTGGGGGGGGGGCGGGGAGGGAGAGCTGGTGTATGGATAACACCTCTGGAGGTTCGGCTGGGAGGTGAGGAGAACCGGGAGTTTTCTTGAAGACGGAGTTGGGAAGTTTATGAAGACAGAAGAGGTTTAATTATACAATTAGCATATAATTTCCCATTATGCAGGAAATAATCTTTCTCTTTTTTGCAATGTTATTGGGGTTTGAACTCAGAACCTCACACTTGCTAGTCTGATGTTTTGCCACTTGAGTCACACTTACTGCTCTGCTTTTTACTGCTTAATTTGGAGTTGGAGTCTTCCGAGTTTTTCTCCCTGGGATGGCTTTGAATTGTAATCCTCTGGCTCTCAGGCTTCTGAGTAGCTAGGGTGGGCATGGGCCACAAGTGTCTGGGTAATAGAATGATTGTTAGTACACAGACGTGATGGTCCAGAGAGCAAGAGGAATTTCCCTTGGAGGAGACTAGGGGCACTCATTTGTAACCCTGTCCTTAGGTTGAGAGGAGGATCCTTTCCTACCGGACTGGGGGAAAGGGTGGGTGCTGGCCCCTTGAGTGTGGCACTGAGAAGATGAATTAAGAAGCACGGCTATTATCTGAGAGAAGAGGGCCCTGGAGAGCTGCAGGAGAGACCAGGTAAGAAGCTGGTTTGTTAAGGGACTAGAAGGTTGGAGAGAGGTAGCAGGATAGATTGGCACTAATGATAACTCCTACAAGATCAGAAACTTCTAGTCATCTCATTCCACTGTCCTGGAGGAAAGAAGAGAAAGGAAGATCAGCAGATTCACAGCTCCTAAGATAAGTCAAAAGAAAGAAGAAGGAGAATGAGCAAGAGGTTGTCAATGTGACAGCATGGCTTCCAGGTAAGACAGAGTGGGGAATAAGATCAAGGGAGCACCACTGATGTAAGGAGGATGTGATGGCATTTAATTGTCTGCCTGGAGACCATCTTCATGCTGAGAAGAGAAGATTAAGGTTGAAGACTTCAGGCTAAGAGGACATGTTCCTGAATTGTTAGACCACCACTGCTAGGACTCTACAAAGCTTTTTACTCAAAACCTTCACGAGCTGGCTTTCCTTGTAGATCAGCAGTGTGGGGGACAATCTGAACGGGGTGCTTATATTTGGGCCCGTGGCTCCCCAGGGGATGGCCTGTCCTGCAGTCAGTGGTCAGCAGTCAGGGAGCCCTGATGTGGAGTATGGGGGGAGGGGCAAGCTGATCTGAACAGGGGAACAGGCGTACAGACTGAGAAGGAGTCCAGGGCTGAGAGCAGTTGGGCGGATAATCCTGGGATCGAGGTCTGGTAGTATAATTGTAATGATGGCTTGTATGGGAAACTGAGGTAGAGTTAAGGAACTCCAGTTCTGTCTTCAGGAGCCATCAACGAGGGTAGCTAATATCCTTTCAGGAAACACAGTGGCCATCTGTACAGTACTTTAATAATGACAATAAAATTATATTTCAGAATAAAAAAACCACACTGGCCATCTGGGAAGAATATGAAGGTGAGGATGGATGAAGTTGGCTGGACTCATCATTTCGCCACCAACTGTCTGTGCGGTCTTCGGAAACTGATCAACTTCCTTGAGTTTTCATTCTCCGATGTATGGGAGAAAGACTGATAATGCTTACTTACTGGTTATAAGAAATGCATTAGTTCAGGAAGCAGTTTGAAAATTGTGGCGAGTTACACAATGTCAGAGCAGTAGTAATGAATCCTGTTTCATAAAGAGATGTGTAAGAAAAATCACTTTGATGATTTCCCCTACATTATCGTAATTATGACTTGGAGCATTTACACATGTCTACAAGGGTTAAAAATTCATCTGCAGACATGGTTCAGCGGTCATCATTACCCACTCCAACAGTGAGTTAGGAGGCCTGAGGATTTCAACCCATCCCCCCACAGCATCAGGACCCTTTGGTTACCATGGAGACACCACATGACTCCTTTGGACCAGGCATGATCAGGGCAGGCATGGGTGAGGCTCCTGCCTTCTCAGATCAGCTATGGAGCCGGGTCCTGTCAGAGAGAGAAGTTAGGTCTACTTGCCCCTAACTGTGTCTAAATATGCTGTTCTCCTGAAACCATCTTCCACCTCTGTCTTTGATCTTCAAAATCCTAGTTTACGGTGCTAGCATTTTAGAACGTAATGTTATATATACATTTCGGAAGAATCCTTGCTTGAGAATCTTTTTGCTTCCATCTCTACTGATGCTCTCACAAAGGCACTTGGATGACTGTGTGTACAAGCAGGATGGGGAGAGCAGGCAGAGAAGAGCCCAAACCACAGCAGTCAATTATGTCTCATGATGCTCCTTTGTTATTCCCTGGCATGGAATTCTCAGTGGTCTTATTGTAGTCCTCATAAAGGAAGTGGCTAACTCAAGAACATGAAAATACCCTGGCTCTCAGAGGAAATGAGGCTCAAACACGTGTGAAAATTTCACTTCTTTCAAGGAGGGTACTGTGTAAAAGACCAGCACACCTTGGATAGGTGATCTCAGTACGAGCCCTTCTGCAAATGTGGGTATTATCTCCTGTCTGGTTGGAAAAGTACTGGGAACAGATCAATGCACATGAACAGAACCTGTCAATGGGAACTCAGAGGCCAAACTTTCTCCCCAAAATGGCTGAGGAGGCATGGAGCCACTCTCTTGCGGATGGTGTGCTCATTAGATTTAGTAGACCATAGAAATGAGCAATGTTTGGGCTCAGCCAGTCCTCTTGGCCCTGACTCTGCATCACCATCAAACTAATTCTATGAAGCCAGCATGACATCCCCAAACCAGACAGAGACCCAACAGCAACAAAAAAAGAGAACTATAGACTCATCTCTTTGATGAACATAGACACACAACTTCTCCATAAAATGCTGGCCAACCGAGTTTAACAACTAATAAAAAAAAATCATACTCTGCGATCAAACAGGATTCATCCCAGGGAGGCAAGCCTGGTTCAATAAATGTAATACAGCACCTCAGCAGAAGGAAAGGTAAGAATCACATGATCAGCTGAATGGATGTGCTGAGATCCAACACTCTTTTACAATAAAATTCTGGAGAAGCTAGGAATCCAGGGAATATTCTTCAACACAATAAAGGCTGTTTATGCAAACCTACAGCTGACATTATACTTAGTGGTGAAAAATTAAAACCATTTCATCTAAAATCAGGCACAAGCCAAGGACTCCTCTTCAATATAGCACTGAAATTCCTAGCCAGAGTAATAAGGGCAAGAGAAAAGCATAAAGAAGATACAAATAGGGCAGGAAGAAGTAAAATTATCCTTATTTGCAAGGAAATCCTTATTTAAAGGAAAGTCTTCCCCCAAAGCTTTTAGAACTGACTGAAAACTTTGGCAAAGTAGTAGGCTGAAAAAAATCAATCCACAAAAATCAGTAGCTTTTCTGTTGACCAAAAATGAGAAATCAGGTCTGCAACTCCATTTGCAATAGTCTCTAAAAAAAAAAATAGCCCAGCGCCGGTGGTTCACACTTGTAATCCTAGCTTCTCAGGAGGCTGAGATCTGAGGATCGCAGTTCAAAGAAAGTCTGTGAGACTCTTACCTCCAATAAACCACTAGAAAACCGGAAGTGGCACTTGAGCTATGGCTCAAGTGGTAGAGAGCTTGCCTTGTGCTGAAGAGTGCAGGGACAGCACCCAAGCCCAGAGTTCAAGCCCCAAGACTGACAAAAACAAAACAAAACATAAAAACCCTAGGAATCAACCAAACCAAGGAAATGAAGGGCCTCTAGAACAGAAACTATATAATTTTGAGAAAGGAAATTGAAGAATTTGAAGAAGAAAATTGAGGGGGAAAGACCTTCCATGCTCCTGGAATGGTCGAATTAATATCATGAAAAGCAACCTGCAAATTCAATGCAATACCCATCAGAATCCCAACAGCATTCTTCACTGAGATGACTTTAGAGTCCATTAAGAAAACAGAACTGCATTGCTTCCTTCCTGTTGTTGAACTCAATGGAAATGCCTCATGCTTGAGGTTTGTGATCACTCAAACACTGCGTCTGCAGTGCCTTCCATGCCTCGTGTGACTCTATTCTTCTTTCCTTTTTAAGGGGGGAAGGGTAGTACTGGTGAGGGAAATAGATAAAACAGGGTTCATGGCTGTTAGAGATTCATGTAGATCCGTTCACAGGTCAGCTCCTACCTCAGGAATACCCCTAACTCCCTCCAAACTCCCTATAAATGTCTTGTGGACCAAAGAAGTCCCCATCTACTAGCAAGGCGTATTATTTTGCTTAGCAAAATAAAATTCCCTGAAATGGTGCATGCGTAGTACAGCATTTAGCTATCCATGAAGTGAACTTTCAGGATACCACCTCCCCTCCCAGATGAAGAACTCATGTTTATGTACACAGAATGAATCATGCAACCACTCAAGACTGTGTATCCTGTTGTGGGTCAGTTCTCAAAAGAACAAGCTTGAACCCTCCACGATCTCTCTTCGGCTTATTGATGATGCCCTCCACTGCATACTTTTAACCCAGGAATCTCTTACCTAAGCCACGCTAAGGTTGGCTCCCTGAGCAAAACCTCTTTTCTTTGTAAAGTACTTGGCCTCAGGCATGTTGCTACAGTAACAGAAAACACATCTAAGCAGTCTGCATCCTAGATCCCGTCCTTTGTGATTAGAAATGATTTTACTTTCTCCTTTCCTAGGTAGATTAATGCCTGCCATTTCTCCACCAAAAATTGTTCTAGCCAGGACCTGAGGTGTAGCCACAAGCAGAATTAGTAATAGTAGGCATTTTAGTCTTGTTTATGTCTACAATTTATGAAGAAGAAAGCAGTTAGTCATTCACCATTATGTATAATGTTATCCACGGGTTTTTAATAGGTATCTCCAGGCCTATCCTTTCAAGATCTGTTTTATGATGAAATTATGTTGCGTGTTTTTTTTTGTCAAAAGCTTTTCCTGCTCCTGTGAAGACAATGTGGGTTTTACCCCTTATTCTCAATGGTGGTAAATCACACTGATTTATTCTTGTACAGGAAACCAAAGATACTGTCTCCCTCCCTGGCAGCATTTATGACTCCTGATGAGAAACCGGCTCTCAGGATTCGCGCTGACTAGCCTCTTGTTGACTAGCCTCTTATCCCCACTTCTTTTTGTCCAGTGACAGTGATGACGTGCCTGGGTATAGAAGTTTTTTCTTTTACCTTGTCTGAGTTTTGTTGGCATTTTTTTTGGATGTGTATATTCTATTTGTGGAACTTGGGGGAGATTTGGATCATTGTATTTCAGATATGTTTTCTGTTACCCAATCTGCCCTGTCCTCAGAGACTTCAGTTACACACATGTTGTACACTGTCCTCTGCACCTGAGTCTCCTCTGAGACTCCCATTACATGTATGTTGCACAGTGTTCTCTCCTCTGAGACTCCTGTTTACATGTATGTTGTTCACTTTCCCCAGGGAGAACGTTGGTCCCCCTAAAGGAGTCTGACCCAGATCAGAAAAAGACAAATCTTATAAATGGAAGCAACTGTCCTCAGCCTAATTATGATAATTATCTGAGAATGGAGCTTAGGGGAGGGGCCTCTGATGTCCTGGGGGGAGGGGTGCTTCCAGGCTTCCATCAGGGAACAGGGGAAGGAGGGAAAGACCAAGACAATGTCACAACCATCATGGTTTTTCCTGAGACCCACTTGCTCTTCTTTCCTTTTTCCTTTTCTTTTCTTTCTGTGTTCTTTTTGTCAGTCTAGTGCTCTACCACTTGAGCCACAACACCACTTCTGCCTTTTTCTGCTTATGTGGTACTGAGGACTCGAACCCAGGGCCACATGCGTGCAAGGCAAACACTCTACCACTGAGCCACCTTCCCAGCCCCCATTTGCTTTTTTCAGTTCACAGATTTTTTTTTTTAGCCAGCCTTGGTTAGGTTCCAGAATTCTTGGAGAGTTGATTTGATATGTTTGTTCGTGTTCTTACTGCCTTTATGATGGGGTAGAAATTCAGCGATACTTTTCTTGCCATTCTGAGCATCGTGTTCTTCATTTTATACTAAACCTGTGCCCACCCAAACCCCACACCCACCAAATGACACAAGCCCCACTCCTACACACGACACAAAACCCACTCCTACCCATGACACAAACCCTACTCCTACTCATGACACAAACCCACACTTACACATGACACAAAACCCACATCTACACACGACACAAGTCCCACTCCTACACATGATGCTGGTATGCATCACTTCTGTGCCTATTGCTGCCATGGAAGCCGATACAGAAGAGGGCCTTTTAAATTATCCTCAGGGCCTGTTTAATTCTTACCTATGGGGATTGTGCAATTTTGCTAACTTTCCTGGCTAGCCTCTAAAAACAAGGAGGAATAAAAAGTAGGCAAAACCATTTTAGCTAGAATGGATGCCATGTGAGCCAGCATTCCCCCTAGCCCCTTCTCTACCCTACTGCACCACGTGGGCCTACCATAGTTTCTACCACCACCACCCCCACTCCAATTCTTTCTGGCCCATTTCTAATCCAGACTGGACCCAACTTTAATAAAGGTTAAACAAAGGCAGTTCTTGTCTCTAAGATGGATGTACCCTTCTCCCTGGAACAAAAATCATGACTAATGCTCCCCTTTCTCCTCTTACCCTTAATTCTTAGCCTTTGTTTGGATTGAGGAGTGATTTGTGAGCCTGTCTTCTTGACTCTTCTGTTCTCCAGCCAAGTATCCACTTCCCTTTGGTGTTCAGTCAGTACTGGGTTTTATTTATCTTAAATCTTATAAGTATACATTTAAGATAAATAAGAGTATGCTGGCGCATTGCTGTAATCCTAGCACTTGAGGGCTAAGGCAGGAGCTGAAAGTTTGAGCCCCCCTGGGCCACAAAATGAAACATTATCTCCACAACCCCCAAATGGAGGGCTTCATAGGACATTTTAGTAAATAGGTGTAATGTACTTTGATTGTATCCACCCCCTACCATCCTCTCTTATTCCTGCCTTACTTCTTGGCACAAGTCCCTGTCCTCTTCTCTCATAGGCCTTAGTCTTCTTATTAACGATTCCACATTTCCAGTGGGAAAAGGAACCCAGTTTGACATCCGACGTTGGTAGCAGACACTTGTGTTCAGGCTTCTCACTCTGCAAACGTTCTGTTAGTCATTAAGCAAGGCTGGCCAAACTCCTACATGAACACAGCTCCAAAGTGTCCTCTCCTTTTCCAGCCACATCTTTTTCTGAGTACTCCCAAGGTGTTCTCCACTGACTGCTGTCTTTGTGGTGCAAATAGAGCAGGCGCAGAACAGTTCTTGTCCTTCGTGTCAACCTTGGGAACCTGTGCTTCATGACTTGGAGCTCAACAGCTCAAGAATGCCCACCATCGTCCCACTTGGACCCTTACCATAAACCGAGAATGTTTAGGAGCAAGTCCAACAGTGCAAGGTTTTCCTTCCTGGAATAAAAAAAAATCCTCAGGCAGGGAGGAAATTGGGAAAAAGTTCCTGTGCTCTCCCTCCCTCCTGCAGAAGAGCCATCTTTCCTTTCTCTTTTAGTCCCCAGCCATGCGTACCTTGGCACGGCCCTCACTTTGTGAGATGAGTACTCATTCCATGTGGTTACCACCCCAACTTCCGCCCTGCCTTGTAGGACAGCTCCTGTCAAGGTCACCAGGGTCTCTCGAGAGGTCACACTGCCAGGTCAGTGTTCAGTCTCCATCTTCCTCAACGGTGCACTCAAATTTTGTTCAGGGGATGACATTCTTCTTCTGTGGCACTATCTTGCTTTGGTTTTTGATCCTTCTTTTCTCCTATTTTCCTCCTACCTCGATGGCTTCAACCAGCACCTTCTTCATAGCTTCCTTGAAATATCATTTCCACTTGTTTGTTTGTTTCTGTGAATCCTGGTGCCTGAACTCAGGACCAAGGCATTGTCCCTGAGCATCTTTGTACTGGAGGCTAGCAAACTATCCCTTGAGCCACAGAGCCACTTCTGGCTTTTTTCCGCATAGTTTATTGGAGATCAGAGTCTCACGGATTTTCCTGCCCAGGCTGGCTTCAAACCATAATCCTCAGATCTCAGTCCCCTAAGTAGCTGGGATTACAGGTGTGAGCCACTGGCCCTTGGCTCTCTTTTGTATTTTTCAAACCTAGACCAATCCAGAATGGGGCCTTCATTCTTGTGGTTCTTCATGCATTTCTTCCTGATGCTACCCTTTCCTATGCACATGTCTATTAACTTCATGTTGCATGATATTTAACTATATTTGAGCCATGGGTCATGGGAGGGTATGGTTCCCAGAGCTCTAAGTGTAGGTGACTGGACAGTAACTGTATGGTTATTACCAACATGACACCCACATGGCTCTGAGACACGATGCAGACTACAGGAGTCTTGGCAGTAATCATGGTGGGAAGAGTATTACCGCAGGGCTGTGAACATGCACAGTCTGCGAATACATACACCCCGACACTGGACTTGGTTCTTGAGCATGTGGCCCTGCTGTGTTGTAGCTTTCATGATACAGAGCACTTTGGTTGGGACCATGGGGTGGAACAGCAGAGATGGGGCAAGACATATCATGCAAAGGAATCTGGAATCACTTAGTTCCTTGAGCTAGGCCCTGCCCCTATAGTATTCACTACCTTCCAATAGTCATTCAGCTTCAATCTCATCATTGATTTGATTAGAATGCTCATAACCCAATCACCTCTGAGCCCTATTGCTTTGGGGACCAAGCCTTCAACACATTGGGCTTTGAAGGACATTACACATCTAAGCTAGAACGGATGAGGACGAAGAGCCCTGCGCAATCCAGCTCATGACTGCCAGCTGTTACTTGCCTGCTAGAAGCTAGTGGTCTTCCTGGGCAGGGGAAGCCATGAAAGTTTTCTTTTTCAGCCAGGCATGCCTTCCTCTTTCCCACAAGTCAGGCTCAGACTCCCCCCCAGGTGTCCCAAACACACCTTCCTTTCCCCCATCATCCATCCAAGTGGCCTGCGTACTTGAAAACAGAAAGTCTTGACATTTGTGGTTGCTGGAAGTGGAAGTTAAAGACAGAATGTCATGGACTGAGGGTTGAAGGTTGATTTCCCCTAACACATGCACAAATTGAAGCCTGATCCTCCCAGGGTGATGCTTTTAGAGGTGGGACTTTTGGACGATCATTAACTATAGAGGTGGTCAGGAGAGAGTAGTCATGAGAGTAAGACTTGAATAATGAGATGTGCTGCCTGAGAACTCTCTTTCTGTCTCTTTGTCTCTCTGTCTCTATCTCTGTTTCTGTCTCTCTTTCTCTGTCTCTGTCTGTCTCTCTCTCTCTCTCTCTCACACACACACCCCATACCTTTCTCTCCTATGTTTTCTTTATCTGACATGCTCAAGTTCCTGACTGGGGAATGCCATTCAAAGACAGAGAGGACAGACATCAACAGGAAAAGGAAAGTGCCCTCACTCGAACCCTGATTGCAGATTTCCACTTCCCATGCCTATGAATAACAATTGTCTATTGCTTAAGTTCTCAGTCTATGAGCGACTGGAGATTTCAAATAAGCTCCTCCACTGAATGTAGGGCTCTGGCGGGAGGGATCTGTGAGTTTAGTTTATCTTGCTTCCTAGCTGGTGTATCATAGGCCCAGACTCCTATCTGCTGACTACAGCTGCTGCTGGAGTCGAGACGTGGCCACCAGCATCAGCGCCCTTCCCCCTCTCCCATCCCTCCCAGTACTGAAATGCACCACACGGTCTGGCTCTCTGAGGAGAAGACTAACTCTCAGCTGAAGTGGAAATTCAAACACCAAGGAGAAAGATCTAGGTTTCAAAAGTCAGGGGCCACCGTGATCTTACTCTTCTTATTTCCTACCTTCTTTCTTTCCTTCTGCATCTCCCCTCTATGTCATACACCTCTCTCTTCAGTTGGAGTTCTCTGTCTTGGGTACCAGGTCATCTCCTTCAAAGGCAGTGGAGGGCTGGGACTCTGGCCAGCAGTACAGTATCCACCTAGCAAGCACAAGGCCCTTCCCTCAAATGTGAGTACCTCAAAATAATAAGAATAAGAATAAGAGGTAGCACTGGGGCAGGGTTATGTTACACTTGCAGGTAACAGCTTTGCCTTCTCCCAGAATCCTTTGGTGACCTAATACTTCACCTCAAAGCTGAAGAGAGTGTCTTGGTCATACTTATATCTCAAGTTTCCCCCGCTCCTCTTGCAAGGTACAAATGCCTAGGGTTACAGGAATGATAAGGGACGATGAAGGATGATTAAAGATGATGACTAATGACTTCTAGAGGCAGGTAATTAACTTCCTACGCTCCCTGAAGCCTGTTGTGTGAACTCCTCTCTGACATTCATTTTAGAAGACTGTAACTTCTGGTTCACATTGTTAAAAAAACTGCCCACCACTTTTCTATTTTCAAATTCCTTTCAGACTGGGAGTGTAGCTCCAGCAGGCTGTGGGAATACTGGAGCCAATCAGAGAAGCCAGCGTGGCAAGTTACAAGTTGTTTTAGTGTTGAGCAATGGAGTTATGGAGGGCAACTCTTCTTTGAAGTTCTCTTCGTCATGATTCCCCATATTTGTGAGCTAGGTGGGTGAGACACATTGACCCCTGAGTTATTCATCAGCACTCAGTGATCTGAGCTTTCTTATCCAAAATGAAATATTGAGATATTGTAGGCTGTTCGGAGGGGTCATGAAAGTTTAAAACCTGCTTAGAACAGAAATGAAAACTGAACAAACTTTCCTACTCAGACAACTTCCTTCGATGACTTACTGAAGATGCAGAGAGAGAGGAGTGACACATTTTCCTTATGCCACTGATGTGCAGGGCTGGCAGTCAAAATACCACATTATTTTTAACTTTATTTAGCAGTGGTAATCTTTACCTGTGGGAATCTTTTTTTTTCTCCTCCATGCTGCCATCATTCCTTCTCATGCTTAGGGAATGATAGAAAGTTTGTTTCCAGAGACAAACACTCTTGAATCAGAATTTCTGAGGTCTAGCTCCTTGTGATCTTCGAGAAGACAAGGTGAATTTAGTACAATGTCTTCTTCTTTCTGCCAGTTTGGATCCTGCTGACTTCCTCATGTTGTTTCAGGGTCTCAGCAGGGAGGGAAGACAAGGGATGGATGAGGTCATTTCTGGCCATTTTGGGGGGCCTTGTCCTTCCTGAGCCCCTGTCATTGGTGACAGTGAATCACTTTTTCTCACAAGACACTTTGGTAGGCCACTTGACAGCAGCTCCCTCACTTCAGTGCCATCTCTTGCCATCCAAGGGCAATGCATTTTATCAACATGATCGAGTGGGAAGCTTTGACAGCTATGGTGAGAATATAGAATGGGCCATGTCCTGTGTTCTTTATACTCCTCTCTGTGTGGTTTTCTGGGCCCCACGGACCTCCTGGTGGGTCTGGAGACAGCTCTGTCTGGATGAACCCCCAGTCCCCTCTACTCCCTGGAAAATTCATGTGTCTGCTCCTTCTACACATTTTGGAAACATCACCCGTGTTCACCACACACTTACTAGGCCTCCTTTTTTCCTCTGTGTTCTTGAAGCAGGCGTAGCCCAGAGCCCGGTGCTCTATTATTTTCTTAGCTGCCCATTAAACATCAATCTTTAGTTTCCCTTGCAGAAGGAATGACTTGGAAGCTGCCGTCCAGTGGCTCAGACGCCCAGGGCTGCCTTCTCATAGGCTGGAAGGAGGAAGAAGAAGATGGGGGAACAGTGAGACCTTAGGTCTCTCTACTTTTGATGGCATCACATCCCAATAATTTACTGCAGTGTGACACACTTGCCTCCACGTATGACACATTGGCCTCTACATGTGACACATTTGTCACCATGTGTTTTTTCAAGACCCAAGTGTGCTGCTTACACAGATTATAGTGAGGGATAATACAGCCTTAGTGGTGAAAACACAGCACACATAGAAGAAATTCCAGTTTTGCTTCTAGTGCTGGAGCAGGCAAGAGGCAGGTGCCGTTTTGTCTTCAGTACCATGGACAGCAGTCTGAGATTCAGATAGGGTGTTTAGTATTATTTGCAGTTCAATGCAAACAGGAAAAAAATGAGGAAAGAGGTGACATTGCTCAAAAAGTAATGTACTTAATACTTGACTTATATAGTTATAACCCCTCTATACATCACCTTAAATTTAAAAAACAATAAAAAATAAATTTAAAAAAGAAAATAGATCCTGAAAGAGTGGCTGTCTTCTGTCTCATGATCTGAAGAAAGTAATCTTGAGAGTAGAACATCTTATTTTCCCCAGAGCACAAGAATTCTATCAGAAAAGTCCCAAGGATTGCTTTTAGAGACAGGCTTGTACCATGAGGTGGTAGTACCATCATCTAAAAGCCCAAAGATAAATGACACTTAATAAAATAGTTATAGGATAGCTTTTAAAAAACAGTAAATGATGACTATAATAATATGGGCTTACTACTTCTTGGCCTTTTTGGCTAAGATGAAGTATAGTATCTGTTCTTATCAGTTTAATAATATGGGATTGTTTTTGCTCACTATGATTTTTAGGGATAGTTAATACAGGGAAAGAAAGATTGAAATTCCATTTGAAATTTCATTTTTCTGTGTGCGTAGAAAGGGTGGACTCAGATTAGTCACAGGTAAACTGTGTAGAGAAAAAGAAAATCCATCAAGATTTGTAAAGCTAGGTCTGTAATCCTAGCTACTCAGGAAGCTGAGAATTGAAGATTGCAGTTCAAAGCCAGCCTGGGTAGAAGAGTTTATGAGATGCTGCCTCCAAAATTAACAGACGAAGAAGATGGACTGGAGGCACTGCTCAAATGGTAGGGTACCATCCATAAGTGGAAAGCTGAATGACAGTACAAGGCCCTGAATTCAAGATCCACTACTGGAATGACCAATGCAGGGGGCAAAGAGCAAGAGGACATCAAGGTGATGGGTCAGTAGGAATACTTGGGGAGGGAGCGAAAGAAGACTTCACAAACTAGATTCACAGCTGGCCAAGAGTACCAACTCCCTGGAGTATTAGAGGAACGTAAATAAATCAAAGGCATGAGGCCATTACTTTTATATAAGAGGAAGTAAAATACATAAAATTAAATTCCAAAATCATATTGGTATTCTGAAAGTTTTGCTTCTAAGATGAGTGAAACAACCCAAAGAAGTTGATGTCTTAGGCTCATGATTTTATTGAAACATTTAGAGAATGTGGTTAATTGCATTTTAATCCAAGGTTTAAATATTAATGAGAATTTCATAAAATATGCAAACGTTTATGCATTTACAATTTGTAAATGTTCATAGACATAGTGTTGAGTAGATTTATGGCTTTTAATAAACCAAGTGCTAGAAAGGCACAAATAGAAATATTATTCATGTACAGGTTTAGTGTGTTTATATGATAAAAATCTTACTTTTATCACAACAATAAAGAGTAGTACAGAAATTCCTTTGTGGAGACGGGGCAGTCCTGTGTTTCTACAAAGAGACACTTTAACAGCCAGAAACATTAAATCACACAGTAGTGTTAATAGCAATAAAAATGAATGGAACTGGATTATCAAACATAGCAAGACCTACCTAATATATCTTGAATCAAGTTTGTTGGCAGAATACACAAATGTGATAAAGGGACAGGTTCCACACACAGGGTCAGATTTCATAGTACTACATACACTCCAATATACATATGTGAAAAGCACCCAAAAGACAAGGCAAGGGCATGGGACAAACAGCAGAACATCTGAGTTCCACAGAAAACATCCCAGTTCCACCAAAAACTCTTCTTTTAAGAGATATTACATATTTATTATCTTTAAGTTGTTGTACAAAGGCATTACCATTCAACCAATCTGTTTATAAGTATAATATATTTTGATTGATGTCACTCCTTTTACCATCCCAAGCCCATCTCTCCCAAGTCCACTGATCCCTTCAATTTTCTTAGGATATGCATTGAATATTATGACTGCAAAGAAAAAAGTGTTAAACATTTCAAAGAGAGAATACAATGTTAAGTCTGGGCACAGAAAGTGAATGCTGGGTATTCTCTTTTCTAGATGAAGGTAACGTTGATCTCAGCGGAGTAGAGAATGGAGAGGTGGTGGCCAGAGATGTAGGTTTGTGTGACAGAGGGAAGGATGGAGATAGAGGAGCTAATGGGTGCAGGGGTGAGGTTAGAGGGGAGGAATGGCATTCAATGCTATTGTACCCAGTGCCAAGCCTTAGTTTCAGCAAGCACTGTGGATATGCAAAGTGTTGCTTAGTGGGTGAAGCTTAGTGGGGAATCTGATTAATTTAAACTCTTTTGAAATCAGGTATTAATAAAATGTCTATAGAGAGTCATTATGGCCTAAGGAAGCCACAGACCACTGTGGTGGCTCGGGCACTGAGTCTGCCTGGTGCTTGTTGGGATCCCACCGTCCCTCACCTTGTTCACATGTGCAGCCTGGGAACTCAGTGCAGGTCATGCAGGGTAGGCTTGCTGAGTCTGCTGATCCAGCCTTATTAATTTCATTGCTATTCACATTATTTCATGCTAAAGGAAGCAGCCCTAAGCATAAATGCTACAAAACAGTTGGGTATGTGCATGCTATAATTCTGCTACCTGGACCAGACCCCTCTCCTACCACCTAGATTCTGCACAAAAGCTTTCTGGGTACTGGAGGTGCCAACCTCCCATTTAAATCCACTCCCATTTAAATCATGAAGAGAGACAAATCTTCTTCTGATTCCCCAAGGAACTATAAAATCTGCCTACTCTGGACACTTCCAGTCTCACCTGCCCACGGCCTTACTCTCATATTCCAGCACACTCAGCACACTCCTGACAAAGAGGATGAGTGTTGCTTCTTGCTTTGTCCTGAGGCAGAGAACACAGTGCTGGCTAGTTCTAAATGCTAAGATGACAAGACAGAATCAATGGATTCCACTGTTCAATCCTGAATGAATCCAAGCAGCTGTCCAAGCATCCCTCAATATACAGATTTATGTGTACCCTGTGTTCTTACTCTTCCTTCCTGAACAGGCCAGGTAAAGAAGACAAAGTCTTTCTGGCCCCCAAGCATGCTGGGTAGAACATAGAGGAGACAGGCATTATAGAGAGTGGAAGTGGGCTTGCACGCAATGGGACAATGGTTGGCAGATAGATTTTCTCCTTCTTCTTCTGGTTTTAGCCTATGAGGATGGAAAATGTACTTCCTTTTATGTGTCCCTGGCTTTTGAAGTCATTACTTTGAACTTTGAACAATTGGACCTGTTTGCTGCGAGGTAGGCAGATAAAGACTCAAATGGAGCGATGATTAAATTATTGGCATGCCTTTCCTTTTTCCATAAAGTATTTGGCCAGCCTTGAGGGATACAGAAAATGCACCAAGGAAAGATAAAAGCAGAAAGGGAAGGAAAGGCCAGAGGGACACATACGCAAAATGGAACCCGAAATGAGTGTTAAACAAAACTGTGTCTCAGAGGCCTGCACTCTGGCGAATAGTGGCTCACTTCAACTGTCACCTTTCTCAAGTTCAGTTTACAAAGGGGAACTAGACCCATTCTACCTTTTCCCTCACTCTTAATGTAAGTTAAATCAAGTCAACTGATGTGTCAATTCACACCTATTCTAACAGAAAGATAGAAAGGATTTTTTTCCTCCCTGAAAGTCTCTGTAAAGAGAATATCATATTCTTATTCATATTGTTGCAGTGATATTTAATCTCATTTTTGTGAATATCAGGAAATGTTATTCCAAGATACAATTAGATAAAAACAACTGAGGGGGTGAAGGTGGCTAGGATGTGGGGGGGTGTGGAGGTTGGGAATAATGCTTTAGAATAAATAAATATACCTTTAAAATAATCACATACATTTTCTCCTTTTATCATTCCCGCATGACCTTGGTACCAAATTAGATTCTGCCCCTAGGCCTAACAGTACCAGAGCAGTAAACAGTAAACATCACTTATTCCTTTTGGGCATGAGTCAGCACCCTCAAATAGAGGAATTTGGGCTCCACATCACCAGAATTTAGGTAGACTTTTTTTTTTTAAAGAGTGACTCCAGCTGTCTTGGCTAGTTATTTCAGGCTTAGTGTAGGAGTGGGGCTGAGGAAGTGGGCCACTGAGCTGTTGTGACCAAGACAGCTATAAGCAGGCAGCTTCCTGTCCCAGCATCCCCAGAAAGGTCCTTGTTGAAATCTATAACATCTGTGCCTTAAGTGCCAGTTGCCCCCATTGGCCCAGGACCCACTGGTTCTCCACTGTGAAAACCTTGAGGATGATCTCTGCCAGTACCAGCGTTTTCCCTCTTCAGGTGAGGTTCTCAGGGCATGTACTGGGGTTGCCTTGGTAATTTGCTTTGATTCCTTAGGCAATAGCTAAGTGCATTCTGCACATTTGATAAGTATGTCACTCGTACAATCATGGTGCCTTTCTCTCCTATATTTCTCTTGTGACAGAGTAGACTTTTAGGAAAGGCTATCCCCTGCCCCCATCTCTCTCTGAGAGGTCTAGCATTTAGCACACACACACACACACACACACACACAAAATTGCCAGATCAATGAATGAATTAGAGCTCTTGATTGTGTAAGAAACAGTCATCTCTAAAGTTAGGAGGTTGGACAGTCTCACCTGTGAGATGTAAAACTCACACGGAGGCATGGTAAATAATAGAATCGGCTGAATTTTGTTAAAGGATAATGGCCAATAATGCTGTCAAAATGTAAAGCTTGTTTATTTTCATAGAAACATGTGATAGTCTAGAAACACATGTGGGAGCACATGCAAGCTCTCAACAAATGAATATTGGGAATATGGTTGTAAAGTTGAAGTCGGTTAGTATACTATCAATATAATTTTGTAGCATACTGTGAGACATGTGATCAAGCCAAGAGTTTCTAATGAAGTCTCGTCGGCCCACTTTCCTCTCTGAGTCTTAACTTTTGTAGACACAGCCATATGGGGGCCAAGGACAGGATGCTGGCATCCCATTAGGATGCTGGCACATGAAACACAGGGAACTGTGTGTAAAGTCAGAGCATGCTGAGGCCTTGGGGTCATTTGGAGGCTCTTACTTCCCTTAGAACCGTCTGGACAGGGAAGAGAGCAGCCCTGGCTGTAACTGGGAGAAGGAGAAGGCCACAGAACAGAAGACTTTCTATAGAAAAATAGTGCCAACCCATAACCCAGGAGAAAGCCAAGGAAACCCATCCCCACCCTATCCCCACCTCTGGCCGCCATCACTACTGGACAAACACCTGCAGGACAAGAATCTCACACTTAGTTTTTACGGGTGAACTCCTCGGAACACAATGAAGTCTAGAGAGGGGAAGGAAATGAGTCTAGAGGGGAAAACAGAGCAAATCTTGCCCACATGGGGAAAGCTGAAGCTCATTTGCTTGTGACGTCATGTTGGGTCTCATGTCAGTCACCTCATGATCTCTTGCACAATCAAAGCATCATGTGGTGAATGTGCAGGTGTCTCAGTAAGCTTGTAGGCCAGGCAGGAACTGCTCATAGTTAAATAGGCTAGGTCTTCCACAATATGGAGTGATCTCTAGACCCCAACAAATATAATCTCTTTTATCTTGCACAGGTGTTTCCTATAAAGAGTTAGAAACCTGCCTGGTACTGGTGGCTCATGCCTGTCATCCTAGCTACTCAGTAGGCTGATATCTGAGAATCACAGTTCAGAGCCAGTCAGGTCAGGAAAGTACATGAGACTCTTATTTCCAATATACCACCAGAAAAACCAGAAGTGGTGCTGTAGCTCAAGTGATAGAGTGCTAGCCTTGAGCTGAAGAGCTGAGGGACAACGCCCAAGCCCAGAGTTCAAGCCCCACAACCAACAAAGCAAGCAAGCAAACAAACAAATACATAAAATTTAAATAATAAATAAATAAAAAAGAGTCAGAGACCACATCATTTTTCACATTGATGATAAAGGGCAAACACAAAACACCAATAAGAAGTACATGATGCTGTGGGCACTTCCCAAGACAGGTGACTCTTGTTTAAGATGCTGACAATCAGTTTATCTTTCATTCAAAAGCAGCATTTGCACAGCAAGACTCCCTGAATCCTACACTTCAAGTTGCTAGGGATGAGGAGTCACGAAGCTTTAATTACAAGACAGGTTGGAAATGCACCACCTGCATGGGAAGGAAACATTCAGACAAGCTCCAAGCAGGTAGAATACATTTTCTAGCAGAGCAAGGGGAAGGAGGGAGGGCTTGTATGCCTTTGAGGGAGTATTGCCCTTCTCGGAGTAGAGTAAAAAGAGGAACAGTAATCAGTTAAACCTTCCAAACACAGTGGCATTTAGTTTAAATATGAATGTAGTCAGGGAAATTCTCACACAGTATCTCTTGTAAAGGAATGGCATGCAATTGTCTTCAAGGTGAACAAAACTTATTTTGAACTTCTAAATCCTTGGGCTCACAAGACATAAAGTACCAGCCATGTGGCAGTGTCTTTGCCCTACCTCCTGGAGAGCCAGAGGCATTAGCCCCCTTCCTGCCCCATAGCTGGGCCTCTGCCCATCTAGCTGTGGACTTCATGTCCAGTAAACCACAAGCTTCCACATTTTTCCAGGCAATGGCCTCTCCCAAAAGCACTTATTCCTTCTCCTGCTTCAGCCTGTAACTCTGGAACTCAGAAAACTGAGACAGGAGGGTAGAGACTTCAACACCAGCCTTGGCTACATGATGAGTCTGTCTCAAAGCCAACAAAGTAGAATGGAAAAGAGAGGATCATACAGACAGCTTGATAGACAGTCTATCCAGCTTCCTTTTCTCCCTGGAGAGACATGGTCCTGTGTATGCGATGCAATGTGAGTAGGTCAGGGAAGGGCAGATGTCCACATGCCACATGGGGAAGACTGGGTTGGTGTGCAGGGCACACGCAGCCACTTTCAGATCAAGGGTACTCACCTATTGGCCAGTGAGATCAGCATCACTTGGCAGCAAACACACCCTGGTACCCAGTACTGAACGAGACAGCTTATTTATAGATTGCTCAGATTTGGGTTGTCTTTAGAAACACGAGGAGTTGTTTTGGAGTCGTAAAAGTCTTCCTAAAAAAAAAAACCCGAAAAATTCATCAAGTCTACAGTACAACTTGTTTATTGAAATCATAGCAAAGCTGGGTGTTTTGAGCTCTGGCCATGCTCACTCCCTTCCTGGCTGGTGGTGTGGTATTTCTGGGCTGAACATCTGTTACACCGGAGATGCAGGAGAGATCTGGGCAGGGACTCAGGGTTCTACCAGAGGCTTGGGTCTTTCTAGGGGATTTGAAGCTTAGTCTAAGGCAAAGGGAAGCCTTGCGAGAGAGGGATGGCACCCAGCTCCTTTGTTCTGGAATGTATTCAGCCCTGCACATGAGCAGCAACACCTGGTAATTATCTGGACAGTCATGTAATCACCGTGTGTGCAAGAAATCTATTGGTAGCTCTAGAGTCAAGACATCATATATGTTGCTATTTATAACCAGTTCACTTAATCCAAAGGAAAGTTATCACTGTATTCCTTGAGCTACTTCCAGAATTAGGTTTGATCAAATGAAGCCATGTCCTTTCAAGACAGAACTTCAAAAGCACCTGCTCAGCATGCAGCCTCCTATATCCACACCCATCAGTGGTGGAGCTGGGGCCTTAGCGACTTTCAGCCTTTTGCAAGCTCTGATCCTACTGCAAGCTGAGGACTACAAATCTCTTCCCACAGTGACTGGGTGGCCAAGGAGACATTGGGTGGGGTGAGCCATGTCAAAAGATGCAGCGATGGCTCCTGAATTGTGGCAGAGGCAAAGTCTTCCGCTCTGCTCCCTCCTTCTGGTTCAACTGAGCTGAATGTGAACGTCTGACATGAAGCCCTTCCTTAACTTCCCTCCACCCTCTCCTAAAGCATTCTGGCTGGAGCCAGCACTTTATTGCTGCCAGTTCTTTATTTTTCTGTAACTAGTGACTCCCTAAGAGTTGGGCGCTTCCTTATACAGAGTCTGTGTGCCACTGTGCTTGCTAGAACTCTGCACTTGCACTTAGTGATGGTTACAGGTAGAGATCAAAGTTCCCACTGTTTCAGAACCTTTGGCAGAATCCTACTGGGCAGATCACCCAAACTTTTAATCCCTCAAAGTCCTTACCTAAAAGTTAAAGAGACTGAGTGTTCAGTAGGCTCTTTCAGTCCTCAAGTCCATAACTACTGGCTCAGCAAGATTGTGGAGCTTTGATGAATCCAGGAGGACCTGCATTTGAATCCCAGATTTGCTGCTCATGATGTGGGTGAGCACATAAGAACCTCAAGAGAAACCAACTTTGACAATTCAAGACATAGAATGAAGATTCCAGCACAACACAGGCAAATAACAAACACAGGGTTAACATGCAGGACTGGAAGTAACACTAAAGCAAACTGGAAATCTACAGTATTGAAGTCCTAATGGAAGCAATGAGGAGGTCAGAGCACCCCTGACTTTAGGTACCCACTGTGGCAGACTCTGGGCTTAATGCTGGGATTTAAAAGATCCAGGTGTGTGTTGAAAAAACAGAAATACAGGTGAGTGGAGCCAATTATGATGAAAATGTGCCAGGATACATTTTCCGGGGGCTGTTCTTTCTATGAGCCAACCACAGAAGGCAAAGGAGGAAACAGAGAAATCCAGGCAAATAATGACTGTGTGGTTTAGAAGACAAAGCCAGAAAGATGCTTTTAGATATTTGAACCAAGCTTTGTAAAAGCTACCCTGGCTCCGACCCACATGGCTCTTGAAGCTACATGTAGTGATACGTGCGCAGGTACACATGTGTGTACAGGGGTGTGTTTGCACATGGACATGCATTCCAGAAAACCTTACAAGGCTTGGCAGATGGTAATAGCAAGGGCATCTGTCATCTTTTCACACTGAGAGTAATGGAGCACGCAGATGTAAAAAGAGAACGCACCCTTCAATCAGCTCTGGGTGAAGACAAGATGCCAAATAGCTATATTTCTAAAACTGGAAACACCGTGTGATCTTCGGAGTGATGCTGGAAAAAGACTCACTCTCTCACTCATAAATACCGGGATGTGGCTGGCATTAAGGGTGGATTTTCTCAGCAAGGGGCCTCTTAATGGCAGCTGCCTTCCAGAAAAAGGCACTGGGCAGCACTGAGCTAATTTAGTCTCCATACACTCCCCGGCCCCCTGATGTTCCAGCTTTGGGATACAAGCACAGACTGAGAGGGCAGAGGTCATGCAGAGAGTCCAGAAGTTGGAGCTCACCTGAGCCATCTGTAACCCTTGTGCTCTGGGGATTCTGCATGGCCACCTTTTGTACGGTTGTGTTATCTCTGACTTTCTCTTCCCCATTGGTATGGGCTCATCCTGGGGCAGTGGGGTTAACCTGACTTCCCTAAGTACCTGGTGAGGAGCCAAGATTCTAGAAAGAAGTCAAATGGGCTGTCTTGGCAGGAGCTGACATTACTCAAGGGGTGTAAGCAAACAGACAGTGGGCATCTCTGGGGTAAATGGGATGAGTCTGCAGAAGACCAGTCACCAGCCAGGAGCCCACCCCCCTTCCCAGCACATCTGAGTCCAGGAGCCATGGCTGCACTTCAAGCATGGCCAAGGGAGGATTTTTAAACAAGCCTGCAATGTGGGAGGCACTAGAATTTGTCAAAGAGGTTTTTGTTTTGTGTTGCTTTGTTTTGTACATCTGAGTGTGTGGGCTGGCATTCTTACCTCTTACCTGTGAATGACTAACATTTCTTAGAATGGCTGTCAGTCTTGTCTGATCGGAGGCTGTTCTTGGAAATAGATTTTTCCTCCTTGCACCTGCAGAAGAACTCCCCCTGGGATCTCTACAGGGACTAACCGTGAGTGCTGTGTGAGCTCCCCAGAAATGGGTCTCATCCCTCTGCATTGTATTTTCCGTCAATTAGGACCCAACATCCAGAGGGCATAGTAAGTCTTCAAATAGCTGCATTCAGTTTCTGTTGCTGCCCTTTGGTATCTGGTCCCCATGATGTTCAGTCAGTGAGGGAATGCTAGGTGAGTGAGCTCAGTCTTGGGAAGGCTGTATGTAGGGTTTGGGGAATATACTATCTATCAGAAACCTCTTCCTCCTCCATCATGATATTAACTATAAGTGGATTAAATTCTACCACCAAGTACAAAAGTGGTCATACTGAGTGTTAAAAGCCACAGCCAGTTAAATATAATTTATTCATCTTCAAAGGTGATAAAAATGGTTCAAAATAATGGTTTGGCTGAAGCTGAGCAAATGTGGCAAAATAAATACAACCCAAAGTATTAGAGTTAGAAGATGTATAATATAAAGTAAAAGCAAATAACATGTGGAGAAAGTAAACAATGGTAAAAGCAGAGTTTATGACTGTTATAACCATAAAAATGCATATGCTCCTAATAACCAAGTGACATATCTAAATAAAAATGAAAGATGAAATGAAAAAATGAAATGCATAGAAAGCCTGATTAAAATACAATTACGGTGTAATATTTGAATGTGTTTGTCTCAGAATTGGGTGGATCTAGTGGATAAACACTCAAGGATGTAAAGAACAGAACACTGGAAAAAGAAGCTAGATGTAATAAATATATGTTTACACAAACCTGAAATGGATGAGCTGCATTTTCTCCTAGGTCCATATCATATTTGCAGAAATCGACTCTGTCTATCTGACCATAAACAAAGCCATTTCCTTCAATATAAATGATAACAGGCACAACATAATAAACATGCGATAAAAGAGTTTTCACTTTGATGAATTGAGTAATGCCTTACAAATTAACATTTGGAGCAAACTAATCTAAGATAAATTTTAGCCAGATATTGAATTGGAGATAAGGAGAAGAGTTCAGACAGGAAATGTCAGCGCTGGGAAGAGACAGATGGCATGGAATTAGAGGTATTGTCTTGTTTATAACAAATATTTAATGCTTACAATGCCCAATGGAATGGCCAATATTATCATCTGTGTTTTAAAGATAGGGAAACTGAGATATATAGTGGTTAGAAACTTTGCTAGAGATGTTCAGTGTGGCTCTCCCTGTGGTGATGCAGTGCCAGTATTATGGCTTGGTAGCATGGTTGAGTTAGGAGAGACAAACTCCCGAATAGATGTCAAGATGGCACATGTATGGAGAATCTAGATTCTCTGGTCCAGATTACCAAATACTGCTTTGTACTCAGGCTCTGGACCGACTAGGGTAAATTCTTTCCAAGAATCTTCATTGCTCTACACATTGTCCACACTGTTGACCCTCATTTACATCAACCCCTGGCTGAGAAAGGCTTCCTCTCTGAGTTAAATGGGAAGCAAGTAAATTCCTGGTCCAATTGTCATTCTTTTGAAGGTAAAAAAAAACTGTTAAACCCAAACTAGCCCTTTGTAAGTTACAGAGACATTATAATTCTCCTCTCATAAAATAATTACCACACATGTATTTGAGAGGATAACTTGCATGTAACTTGAGAGGAAAAGAATGTGGGTTTAAAATCCAGTAGTTAATGCAACTTACCCAAAGAGGTAGGTTTTCCTTTTCTTTTTTTTTTACTCTTCATTTTATTACTTTTCAGTTTCAGCTATATCTTTGCCTTAATTTTTCAAGTGTGACAAGATAAAGACACACCTAAGAATGAAATACTACAAATAATATTTGGGTAACTTCTGAATCCATGACTGCATACTTTTCTTAGAATTAGATAATTAAGATACTTGTAAGCATCCTTACTTAGTAAAATCTTGCATCGAGCCAAGTCCTACAATGTAATGGTTTCTCCTCTTAACCAGTTATAGGAGATGATTTAGTTTTTTATGATCTTGACATTCATCCTGAAGTTCCAGAAGGCAGCTAGGAATTATAGACCACAGATGCCCTTTGATGTGATATACATGCATTCCTACATTTATCACAGTGTTTCCTCAGCATTGTTGAGTCCAAATGTTAAGCCATTCGCAAAGTGTGCTTGACCTGACATGATGTAATAGATACATATGTACCTAACACATCAGCTCTGAAATAGATTTGTGTGGGAAGTACCATCTTCAAGTGTGAGAGATGCTTTTTCAGAGAGGAGGAGCTTCCGGCTGGCCCTCTAAAGAGAATGGGGCACTGGCAATGTGTTAGGTAATGGGGGCACAGCAGGGAAGGAATAGGGAAACTGGGGAAACAGGAAAATCAGGCTTCCAAGGCTCTGCCTCATCTTTGTTCATCATATCCCTGGGAGAGGAGTTGGAGTAGATTGGAATACCACTCAAATTCAACTGCTTTCAGAGAGCTTTGTTGAATAATAGGGGGGAGGGAGAGGGGGAAAGGGAGAGTGAGGGGTTAAGTTTGACTAAAATACCGTAGGTGCAATTAGCATAAATTCAAAAGAAAATGACTGGAATGCAAAAACATGTCTTGCCTGGGGTATGGGTAATAGTGAGTCAGGTGGGAAGAATAGAAGGGTGAAAGAGGGCAAATAAGGTCAAAATAGCTTATGTGCATGTGTGAAAATGGAACAATGAAAGTTGTTAAGTTTGATTTGGAAAGGACAGAGGGGAGATGAAGGAGAGGGATGGGAGGGGCTGAGTCTGAGCCAGGTACATTGTATGCATAAATGGACATGTCAAAATATAATGCCTTGTATAACTAATGGATGCCAATTAAAGAGGTGGGAGGAAAAAATACTATGGAAGAGATGGTGTGTACCTGACAAGAGTCATCAGAAAAGTCACTGTCTCTTCTGTCTTGGTCTTTTGTGTTATTCACTACACGTGTCATGGGTGGCAGGAGTCAGGCCTGGAGGAGAGGCACAGGCACTAAGGCCTCCCACCTTAGACACCATCGGGGGGGAGAGGGAAAGAGCAAAGAACAAATATTAGGGGGAGTGATTATCTTTGATGGTGTCTAGGATAAGATTAACACTTGAGTCTCTGGACTCATGGGGGGGTCATTCTTAGTGCATGTGGATGTCTGTGTAGTGGAGGAACTGGGGATTCATCCTCTGCCTGCTTACTTTTGAGCATTAGTCTCTGTCCTTGTAATGGGATTTATGCATAGCCCCCCTTTCCTCCCAACCCACCCCCTTGTTTCTCAGGCACTTAGATTCTCACTGAAATTATGCCAAGGACTTCCTTAGGTCTTCTAGTGATAGAGCTTCTCAGCCTATGTATATCTATCTATTTATCTATCATTTATTATCTATCTATCTGTTATCTACCATCTATCACCAATCATCTATGTATCTATCTTGTAGCAATATTATTTATCATCTATCAATAATCTACTCATCATTACTTATCTAGTATATCTTTCAATTATCATCTCTCTTCTATTTATTATTTATCTCTCTCTGTCTTTGATCACCATTCATCTACTCTATCTATCAATCATCATTCATTTACCTGCTGTCTATCAATCAATCACCATCTAAACATCATCTATCACTTATCATTTATCTGTCATTTATTATCTATCTATCTACTATCATCTATATTTAATCATCATCTAATTATACCTATTTTTCATCTATCTATCTACCATCTATGATTTACATATCTCCTATCTTCTATCAATCACTGTCTACATAGTATTTATCTGAGGACTCTTCAGGAATCCACTGTTCATAGGAGATTCTGAGAATCTTTCCATTCATAGGATGATTCTACGTGGATGGTTTTTATCAGAAAAAAGAACACACACACACACAAATCCAAAATCAACTTTCCAGCTTTGTATCCTCTGGGAATGAAGCCCAATTCAGTCATGTGTCCACATTTCTCTTTGTTCCACTTTAGAAAAGGTGCAAATTGTTTCAGAACATTTCACCCCTTCCTCCCCTCATTTGTGATTTAGATAAGCATAGCTCCCAGAGGCTGAGCAAAGAAGAAACAAAAGGAGAAGGAATTATTTATGGCTGTGATGTGAGACTGGAAAACCTGTGCGGAATGACTGAGGAGCCACCGGGGAATCTATGCAGGCAGTGGTAGGTTGACCCAGAATCTCTCTTCCTTGAGTACTGCTGTGCGGTGTGACTCTGTGCTCCTTCCCGGAGCCCAGAACAGGGTGTATAAAGGGTATGGCAGCCCAGCAGGGGCAGTTCCCAGGGCAGGGCCCCAGCCAACAGCTA
This sequence comes from Dipodomys ordii, assembly GCF_000151885.1. Taxonomy (NCBI): domain Eukaryota; kingdom Metazoa; phylum Chordata; class Mammalia; order Rodentia; family Heteromyidae; genus Dipodomys; species Dipodomys ordii. The sequence goes on from NW_012267421.1 coordinate 2,460,003, forward strand.
TGGGGTCTTCATCTGCTTGCTTACCCAGCACAGCTGCATCCATCCTGTATTCTCCAAGCACCCTTCTTTTCTTGAGCCTCTTCGGGGCCCTATGTGGCAAGAAACCACAGAGGGGTGGGGCACAGCTCAGGTCCATCCAGTCAAGGCCCGCTGTCCCTAAAGCTAATCCCAATAGGGACAGGAGTCCCGTCGATAGCTCCAAACCCCTAGGCCCATGCAGTCTGCATGAGCGCCACCCCGGGATGCAAAGGCAGGCGTCTCTGTCTCACACCGTCTGCTCCCTTTGCTGAGTTAGCCTTTCAGTCAGAGTCTACTGAGCTCTACGTGTAAATGCTGATCCATTTGGCAGTCTGGGAATTTGAACGCTGAGCCCTGTGCTTGCCAGGTAATCATTCTACACTAGAGCAGCCTCCCCCAACCCCCCTTTTTGTTTGCCTTAGTTATTTTTCAGATAGATTTCATGTTTCCCCCAACCCCCCTTTTTGTTTGCCTTAGTTATTTTTCAGATAGATTTCATGTTTTTTTTTTGTGCATGATTTCTCCTGCCTATCTCTCTCATGTAGCTTACAAACACAAGCCATCACATGAGGCTTGTTCTTTGAGATAGGGCCTCACTAACTCTTTCCCCAAGCTAGCCTCAAGATGTAATACTCCGAATCTCTGCCTCCTGTGTAGCTGGGATTATAGACATAAACTATCATGCCTGGTGAAAAAAAATGTTTTCTCCAAAACTATCATGCAGGTTAACTTGACTTAGACTTAATCCCTCTTTTCTCCCCTCAAAGCTAAAGATATCTTCTAGCTACCAGGACTGGAAACACTAGAGTATAAAAGGAGTTAAAAGTGTTTGTCCACAGTCTCTGGGATATTTCCATTTAGTCCCAGAAAAGAAGCAAACACTCCTCCTCTTGAGTAGTCTGTCTTTTCTCTGTCCTGTATCTGCAAGCCTTTCAGCCCCTGGTACAGAAAGGCTGACATGTGCCCAAAGTTCCCTTGTCTACATTCGTTTGACACAGAATAAAGCTGAATTTGGTCCTCCAGGTCTGTTTCTTGGACATCAGTTTTTAGTCCTGGGTTCTGAAAGTCTGACCTCATCAAAATTTTCAGATAGGAGCACAACTCACCCAATCCTGCCAGGGGTTTTTACTTGCTCCTGAACTCCGGTAAACTCATGCAAACTTCCTGCCCTCACCCACACCCATGAGCCATGACAGTGCTTTGGCTTCTTCTGCTCCTCTGAAATGATAAAGAAGATTTCACTTTACTACTTGGCCTTGACATAGAAGAAAGGATTTATTATCAAGACACGTGGCAGGAAGTAAGCCCTCTGCTGTCTTAGGGGCAACGGCCTTGAGGAGGCTGTTCCAGAACTCAAGGACATTTGAAGGATGTGGCGGGCCTTTTGAGTGAGTGGGACCGCATTTATTCAAGCTACCCAAGCAGAATGTACGATCTCTATATAAGCAGTGCTCCACACAAGTTTCTGGGTTTCCTTTTTTTTTTTGGGTCCGGTTATGGGGCCTGAACTCTGGGCCGGGTGCTGTCCCTCAGCTCTTCAGCTCAAGGCTAGCACTCTACCACTTGAGCCACAGCACCACTTCCGGCTTTTTTCTTTTTGCTTATGTGGTGCTGAAGAATGGAACCCAGGGCCTCAAGCATGCAAGGCAAGCGCTCTACCACTGAGCCACCTTCCCAGCCCCTCTGGGTTTCCTTTGAAAGGTAAGATTGTAATACCCAGCCCTGCAGTCCATCTGGGGCACCCACAGCTCCTATCCTTTCTCTTTCAAGACAAAGAATAGCTGAATTTCCCCCATCCAAGAGCCACACTGCACCCACCAGATTCCTCCTTTACCATGACCTGGCTTAAAATTCATTAAAAAAAAAAATGAAAGTCCCACTACTCTGAGTTTTTAACCTCTTAATTGTGCCTTCCATAGGCCTTTTTTTTTGTATCCCAGTGAATTAAATTGGGTTCAGGATTCTATTTGGTGTGAGTGACAATCATGTACAGGGGTGTTTGTGCTTTATTTTATAACCCCCAGATGCTGGCAAGTCCTCAATGGTACAGTAAGCGCTAAGTGAAAGCTGGAAATCAGTGCTGGGCAGGTTCCATTAAATCAGGTGATATGCCTTCAGAGGTAAGAGTTTTCCTGTATGCCATGTACCCCTTCCTCTTGGTCACTTGGCTTAGAATGTCTCACCTACCTCCCCCTTTTCTTGGGCAACTCCTGTTCATACTTTAATCTCATCTCACTGAATTTAACAGCCTTCTCTCTCCTCCCAGCTTATGTTACACATCCCCCCAGCCCCCATACTCCTAGTATTTTCACAGAATTCGTGATCAGACATTGTCTTCGGTAATCTCTATGTGATTGCCTCATTCAGGAGGCAATGAGCCTCTATACAGAAATGTCCAATACAGGTAAACAACAATGTCAGAGGAGGTGGGTAGACATTTTTTAAAATTGATTCCTACCATTTGATCTTAATATTACATTTTAAAATTAGTCTTTTTTTTGTCATTCATGGGGCTTGAACTCTGGGCCTGGGCGCTGACCCTCAGGTCTTCAGTTCAAGGCTAGCGCTCTACCACTTCGGCCACAGCACCACTTCCACAATTTTTTTTCTTTCTTCAGTACTTCTGTTGGAACCCAAGTCTTCACACTTGCTGGGCAGTGACTCTACAACCCTGCCTCCAGCCCTACTTTTTACTTGTGAATTTTGAGACAAGATCTCACTTTCTGCCCAGTTGTCTGTACAGTGATCTGCTTCATTTAAGCTTCTTTTAGTTTCTGGTATCACAGGTAGGTGCCACTGTGCTCAGCCATGATTTGAGAAGGAGTCTTGTGAGCTTTTCTGCCTGGGTTGAACTACTGTAATCTTCCCAATGTCAGCCTCCTAAGTATCTAAGACTATAGGTTTGAGCCCCTAGCCTCCAGCTTTCTTGACATCATAGTTCAAGGAAGCCTGCTGGCTAGGAAGACTGTTATTTCATGGCAATTTTGTTAAGATCTGGTTCTGGACACTTCCAATGAGATCCAGAAAAGAACTGGGGATGGAGAGGATTCCTTGTGGAACCCTTCCCCCAGCCTTTTAGCCTCTTGCATGGTCCTAGGGTTGGAATGAAACACGTTCTGTCAAAGCTGATTGCACTTTATCGTTGTTCAGTTATAATTTATGGATCACTTTGCTCGTCATGGGCCATTATCATAACTGAATACCTCGGCCTTATTATGGCACCGGTGTGCATCCATCTTGCACAAATGGGCAGTCACACACTACATGTCTATGGAGAAAGCCATTCCCCACCTGTGCAGGCCGGTCTTGTGCTCTAATTGTTCCCAGACTGCATCTCTGGCCTGGAGTTAGGGGACAGTGTATCTTGTTATAGGATTTGCATTAAACAAAAACTGCTCTGTTTATTTCAACATCAATCTTTCTTTCCTCCAAGACTAGGACCTTTTTTTTCTTTTTCCTCTTGTTTCAACATTTACTCTCCCTTCAAGACTCTTTCCATGCTTGGTGAGGCTTAGCCTTTTTTAAAACAGAATCTTTCAAAGTAAACATGAGATCTATAGACTTTGTAAGAACATGGAAGGATACTAGACTTATTAAAAATACCAGCTCTGTATTCACAAAGGAAAACATCACTTAATTAAGAAATAAGGGTCTGTAAGAATTGTTTTCTTTCCATGCATTAATAGATGCTCTGAGATTTATTATATCTTTGGGCCCATGTTTCTCCTAGTAGCTGTCAATTAAAAATCATTGCATATGGAAACATAGAATTCCAATGTGTATATATACCACATTTTCGTGATCCATTTGTTCACTGAGGGGCATCTGGATTGATTCCATATCTTAGCTCTGGTAAACAATGCTTCAATGAACATTGCCCCATTCATAAGGAAATGAAAAGACTTGGGAAAATTATACAAAATGAAGTAAGCCAAACCAAAAGAAACATAGGTTGCATGGTTTCCCTCATTTGTAATAATTAGGATGTACCCATAAATCTACAAGAAAACCCAATGGATAGTAAACGACAAAAAATTACACTTGGATATGATAAACAGGATTCTAAACATTCATACAGTGAGACCAAAGAAGGATATTCTTAGGAGAGGATCACAAGGCTCGATAGCTATATGCATATGATCATATAAAATGATGCTTATCAAAATGAATTCCGAGAAGTGGAAACACGAGTTTTTTTTTTTTAATTTTACTTTGTGTGAATCTTTATTTTCCTTCTCTTTTTTTCCCTTTTGTCACTGTTTTGGATTTCTGTACCTTTTGACTTGTATCTAAGTTTATCTGACTTGAGGAGAGGAAGGGGAAATACAGAAATGGCGGGACAGAAGGTGAACTAATCCAGAAGTGATACTTACTAGACACTATGTTGGAAATAAACTATACAACCTGGGGAGAGACGGACTAGGAGAAAGAGCCTATGAGAAAATGAGGGAAGAAGTGACACTGTTCAGGAAGAAGTGTACTCATTACCTGACTTATGTAAGTATAACCCCTCTGTACATCACCTTTACCATTTTTTTTTGAAAAGGTATTGCCTAGCTTAGCTGAGTTAAGCAAGCTTTTACTACAAGCTACTCAAGAGACAGAGATAGGAAGATTCCTGGAGTTCAGTGCCAATCTGGGCAACATATTAAGACCTTTTATCAATAAAAAATAAAACCATGACCCTGTCTTGACGTTAGTTAAAATGTGGTATCCCACAGTCCCTATGAGGTAGGACAGACTAGGAACCATGAGTCATGTTCAGTGGCTGACAGGAATTCAAAAAACCCTTAATTAAGAGACTGAAGTCATTTTAGGGAAAAATGAGGCAGGATAAATGAAGAAAAATGAGGCCTGGTGAAAGCATCTCCAAAACAAGGTAGTTAAAAACAGAAGCGCCATCTTTGCTTCTAAGAGAGACCACAGGAAGCCTTCTTTATTTCAAGGACAAGCATCTGCTTGATGGCAGGATGCATTCTTACCTGGAAGAAATGCCCCCAAACATGCAGAAAGTCAGAAAGTATAACACCAGGAGTGATTAGAGTCAAGCTAAGGAAGATAAAGCACCTATCTTTGCATAACTTTGAAAGCAGACCCCCTGCCTTCATCGTATACCAAACTGCCCTGTGTCTCTCTCCCTGGCCTTTCTGCTGGCCCTTTTGTCTGTTTGCTACTTGCTCACTCTCACAACAAAGTTCTACCAAGTTTTCTTACCATTGTGACTTGTCCAGAAATTCTTGTCCTGTGATCAAAGTGCAAGGCCCTAAGTAGAGTCCTTATTTTTGGAGGAAAGCTTGACAAACCTTCACCTGCATCCAGTGACACACGCGCCTTAGACACGTTCTAATCATGTTAAACACTTTCCCGATGGACGTGCTTGCTGGTAAGGGGAGAGGCGAATCTCAAAGTTGTTTCATTTTCCTCTCAGGGATCCCAGCCCCATGGCACTTGTGGAACTAGGACTGGGATCCACTCCACTGTGCAGCCTCCCCTCCCCTGACCCCCAGCACCTGTTCACTGCCTAGCTGCTCAAAGCATCTCTCACCACCTCTACCAGCTGCTGTCTGCTGCACACATGGAACTCAACATCTTGAGATTACATGCGATCATCCTCTGCTTCTACTAACTCAGGGTGATAAATGCTGATATTCAGATTTCTGAGAACAGAACCCGAGCCCTCCCAAGTCTGTCATTCTGAGGCAGCGCTCACACTGGACAGTCTTTATGTGAAATGCCCACTGTTGCTTTCACCTGTGGTGCCCGGCACTGGAGAGAGGAGAATAAAAATGTGACTTATTCAAGAAGAAGAGCTGGAGGTGGCATAGCACATGGCAAGCGGATAAGGCTGTAGTAGAAATTTGCCACCACCATTATTTAAACTGGAAGCAGTGTTTGCTTAGGCCCTTGTAGGTTTTCTGCATAAAAAATAGGGTGGGGAGGGGGGACCAAGATGGCGACGGGGCAGTAGGGAAACGCCACAGCTCTCTCCAACCAAAAAGAGAGTTCGAGTTCCAACGCTTAATCTCCCCAAGAGAC
>NW_012267421.1:2473916-2476006 GCF_000151885.1 Dipodomys ordii
ATAAAAAAAAAAAAAAGAAAAAAAAATAGGGTGGGCCTCATCAATCCTTCTCAACACCCTTTAAAGACCAAAAGGGTCTCAAGGGACTCACCCAGAGAAAAAGACACAGAAAAGAGCTGGGACCCCAGTGCTTATCTGCTGCCCAATCCCAAAACTTGATTGAAAGTGCCAGAGCTGCCTATCAAAAAACTCCAATCAAGACAGAGCATGAGCCAGGTACCTATGGCTCATGCCTGTAACCCTAGCTACTCAGGAGGCTGAGATCTGAGGATCATGGTTCAAAGCCAGCCCAGGAAGGAAAGTCTATGAGACTCTTGTCTCCAATAAACCACAAGAAAACAGGAAGTGGCACTGTGGCTCAAGTGGTAGAGCACTTGCCTTGAGCTGAAGAGCTCAGGGACAGTGCCTACGCCCAGAGTTCAAGCCCCATGACCAACAACAATAGCAAAAGAAGACAGAGCATGGTGCCCTGATAAACCTCATACAGGAAGAATGGGATGTCAAGATTACAGCTGATATGAGAAGCTGCTGCCCCAGATTGAGGTACCCTCTGTCTTCAGGACTCTGGTCTTTATCTCCACCTGTGCACCACCACACAGCTCTCTAGCCAGCCAACTCGCCTGGGCACTTGTTCAGAGATCCACTTGCACTTTGTAAAATATTTTTATTAGCATATGTGAGTTGTACAATAGGGATTTCATTGCGACATTTCTATGCATGTAAACAATGCATAGAATTCACGCCCCTCACTCTCTTGAACTTGCTATCCCCTTCTTAGAACAATTTCAACAGATTTCATGGGTCCACACATACATGCAAAGTACTTCAACCACATTCACTCTTGCTCACCCTCTACACTGGTCTGACCCAAACAGAGCTCATATTACTTTTCTAGTGTTCATTATTTTCCAGTTTCTTTTTTAGTTTAATTTTACAAGGGGGTTTCACTGTGGCATTTCACATGGGCTACATTACAATTTAGTTAGATTAACCCCTTGCATTACTCTCTTTTTCCATTCTCCCAGCCCATGTACAATAACTTCCACTGCATTTTTGTAAATGCATAGCCAGTAATGAAAGAAGCAATAAGCAAAATCACACTGAAGGACTAGGAATGATTCGATCGCTCACAAACTTTATCAGAACTTTCTAGAAACAACCAATAATGAATATATATGTGCATCTCTGGGCATTGAAAATTGATTTTTAAGGAATTGGTCTGTGAAATTGTGGGGGTGAATCTAAAATGCCTAAGGAGGCCAGGAAGCTGGAAAGTCAAGCAAGGATTAATGTTGCTGTCTCAAAACAGGATTTCCTTGGGAAATCTTAGTTTTTGCTCTTAAGGCCTTCCACTAATTGAATGAGGCTCCTCCAATGTGGTTGGGTATGATCTCCTTTATTTATAGTCAACTGAGTTTTCAGATGTTAATCTTATCTATAAAATAATCTTTGCTGCAGCATATAGACTAGCATTTGATTAAGCAACTAGATACTAGCTAGGCATGGTGACACACACCTATAATTCTAGCACTCAGGAGGCAGAGGCAGGAGGATTTAAAGTTCAAAGCCAGTCTTGGCTACATAGCAAGATCCTGTCTCAAGAAAGAAAGAAAAGAAAAGAAAGCCCACAAAAAGTAAAACTAAACAAAAACACTTGGCTACTGTAGTGTAGCTGTGACATATAAATCTAATTCTCACACATGTCCTTCTCATGCTCTAATTAATGGAATCATAGGAAATTGAGTACTTTTTGGAATGAGCGGGGATGTTTATCTATTATATGGCCATATATAGGGACTTTCGTAACAGAAATGAGATTACTATAGTTATGGATGCTTCTAAACCTACAAACCACTCCATTAGTTAGTATATGGTGCCTTGGTTTAAATGTATCCCTCAAAAGTTCAAATGTTGGAAATTTAAGCTACAGCTCATGAGATCATAGAATTTGGAGGTAGGATAAGCAGAGGTCAAGAGGATGAGGGTTTAGAAGAAGGAAGAAGGTAAGGAGGAAGAGAAAAGGAAGAGGAGAAAGACATGAAGAAGGGGGAAAGAAGGGGGAGGAGGAGGAGGAGGAGGGGGAGGAGGAG
>NW_012267421.1:2476174-2486883 GCF_000151885.1 Dipodomys ordii
AGAGGAGGAGGAAGAGGAGGAGGAAGAGGAGGAGGAGGAGGAGGAGAAGGAGGAGAAGGAGAAGAGGAGGAGGAGAAGGAGAAGGAGAAGGGGGGAAGAGGAGGAGGAGGAAGGAGGAGGAGGAGGAGGAAGGAGAGGAGAAGGAGAAGACAGAGTGGAAAGGAAAGAGGGAAGAGAAAGGAAGGAAGGAGCAAAGAGGTGAGAAGGAGGGTGAGACTTGAGCGGCCTCCTTGCGCTTTCTTGCCATGTGGATAGTTACAGTGTAGGATCCTGTCCTTCTCCAGGTATCAATGCCAAACTGAATCTTCATCTATCTTCAGGGGAATGTATTTTTTATTCTATTTATAAAGTAATATAATTTCAACTTGTGTTTTCCTTTTGTCTTTTTACTTTGGCTTTTGGCCAATAGTTCACTTCTCATATCCTCAAAGGATTAATAACATATAAAAGAGAAATAACACAGGTGAATTAATAATAAGGCATTTATTATTAATAGGCAACACTTGCATTAATGAGCAACAAAAATTAAAAATGGTTGCAATTTCCAATACCCTTTATGGTTCATGATCTCTTCTATTCCATTTCAGAGTTATGCATTATTCATTGGTTCAAAGAATGTATTTCAAGTATTGTTGCAGAACCTGGATTATTTCTTGGTCTACATATAATGTGGAAAAGATTCTGTTCTGTTGAGTTTGAGTGAATTGAGAGGAGGGAAGTTTCTGAGTGAGAAAACACATCAATGCCAAAGATACTTACGATGGGAATCAGTCTCTTGAAAGAAATAAAAGAAAGAATGTGGTGAAGTCTGGTTAGGCAGGATAGAGCTGTTAGGCCCAGCCTCTCCCCGGGGTGATGTTTGAGATGATGTAAAAAGCAGGAAAGATCTTCCCATGTTTCATATATGAGAAATCAACTTCTGACCACAGAGCTAATTACTAACTACAACTGCATATCTGCTTTTGATTACTCAGCTTCTGTTCTCTCATCTCTTTGTCTTACCTAGACTTGCCAGTCTAGACTCCCAATTTTCCCAAGAATATTTGAATTTAGCTCTCAGGATGGCTCTCACTGGAGTCATAATATTTTAGTTTTTCTTCCTGAAAGAGAGAATCTGATTGGCCCAGGTCACTGGAAGAGGAGAGAATCTGATTGGCTCAGGTCATAGGAAGAGGAGAGAATCTGATTGGCCCAGGTCACTGGAAAAGGAGAGAATCTGATTGGCCTAGGTCAGATGGCCTCACCTGTGCTTGTCAAGTGCATGAAGGCTTTTCTTCTGGTTGGCTATAACAGATATAGGGGAAAGTCTTATGGTTTGGAGTGGGATGTTATTTAGCAGGGGCCATTGGTGATCTGGGCTGTATAAGGTCTGTTTAGCCTACAGAGTGCCCTTGGTTATGGGCACCATCTATGACTGAAATGTGTGGAATTAAGTGCCTGCTAGTTGCCAAATGCAAAATAGAAATGAACAAGCTACAATGTCCAAATCAGCGGAGGGGCCTGTACAGTGCTATCACCAACACAAAACCTTCTTGATTTCTCTCAAAGAAGTCCTGTGACTTCTTTGTATATGTCTGTTCTAAAATACTCTTCCCTTTCTTGCTTATTTTCCAATATGTGTACTTCATTCTACTAGAAACACATGATTGACCCAAAGTCAAGGCACTATCTTCTGTGTATCCGCCCTTCCATCAAGCCAATTCACCATCGTTCATATCTGCAGTGATTCTCAGCTAGAAGAAGGAGATTTTGCAGCCAACGGGGATGTTTTGGCTAGGCATGCAAATACTTTCCGTTATCACAGCTTGAGTAGGGTGAAGCAAGCAGCAACCAGTGCTCCAAGGTCACCAAAGTCATGGCTGTTGACCATATGCCTGAGACTGCCTCACCACAGGGAATAATCAGCTGTGAACACAAATAGTGCTGAATATCAAGCCTGTCCTGGAGGAGGATCCTGGATAATTGATGGGCAAGATCCCTCCTGATGACACTTTGACCCCTCTCTTCTTTCTCCACTCTCCAAGTTATTAATAGCCACTGCGAGATGACAAGGTTTGCTTGCTCGGCAGAGAAAGATCGTTACTTTGAACTTGATTCAGCAGGAGAAGCTGCCACGCCATAGTGGAATCGCCATCCATCATTTCACAGTCATCCATCATCTTCCTGATTTTTTTTTAAACATATGGTCTGAGTCAATACCACCCCCATTAATATTTCACATTGCTGTGCTGTATATTTAATAAAACACATGCCCTTTAAAAGTCATAATACCTCCACCAGGACTTGTATGGGATAGCACATAATTTTTCTTGAAACTGGAAGATGACTTGGAAATGATTTCAATTTGTTTTCCAGACATATTGACATAAATCACCATTTCACTGATTCTGATCACCAGACCATTGCTGGCCTGCAATAAATGTTTCTCAGCTCAAAACCCTTTTTGTATTTTTCCCCACAGAAAGTTCTTTTATTTTTAAAAGTCATAAACTGAAACAATGACCCTTGACAGGCAAAGAAAACTCTAACATTCCATGTTGACATTCTAGTTTGTACTGTGTTACAGCAATAAAATAAATAATTGAATAACAAAAATGTAAGTTAAACACTGCCTATGTTAGCTTAGAGTCTTCCAAGGCCGAACCTTGGAAGGGGAAGGTTTATGGGAACGTTGGGAATTTCATGCTCCTGGAGATGAGATCAAGGCCATCAACACAAGCCTGTGTGTCCCTTTTATGCCATGAGCCTTTGGAAACCTGATGAAATGCATCTGAATCATGGCACCAGCTAAGAGCAGAGGAAGTGCTTGTCTACTACCTGCCAGTACTCATCACTCAGAGTTTCTATTCAATGTATCTATGTCTCCAGGGTTACATAGTGATTGCTTATGGTCCCAGAAATGCACAAGGATAGGAAGCCAGGCTAGCCTCAAATAGGAAAACGTTAAATGGCACCTGCTGAAAACTTGTGGAAGCTTGCGTGTCATCTGTTCCTGTATAGAGGCTGACAAGGGGCAAGGCCTATGGTGCTTGGAGAGGCAAATAAGAGCTGTTGAAACAAAACCTTAATGTAGCATTGAAGTTTAGGTATAATGTCCTTTACAGGTGTAGAATATGTGATAAATATATAGATAGCTAAGTCATCCATTCATGCCTATATGTTTACCAGTATTCTGTCTGTCTGTCTGTCTATCTGTCTGTCTCTCACTCAGTGCTGTTACTGGAGACTGAACTCAGGGCCTCACACTTTTTCTTTTACTGGTGCTCTGTGTTCTACCATGTTTGCTACTCTTCCACTTCTAGATTTTGGTGATCAAGTGGATTTTATAAGAGTCTCATGGACTAGGCCAGCTTGGAACTATGATCCTCATATCTGAGATTCCTGAGTAGCTAGAATTACAGGTATGAGCCACCTGTATCCAGCTCAGCTCTTACACATAAACATGCATATTAATTTGTAAGAATATAAATTCAGTAAGCGCTTTATGGACATATGCTAAATAGTTATAATATTTGAAAACAATAGAAATTTTCAGCACTTTTCTCCCCTTCTCCCCACCTCCTGCCCCAGTTTAGCAGGACAACTTAGCAATAACTTTTGTTTCGGCTTTGCTTCCAGGAAATGCTCCTTTGACATTGAAACAGTGGCTTTACCCATTATTGGAGGTGTACAAGCCACATTACTCATTCAGTGGTGACAAACTTCTTGTCCCCTTGGGGTAAGAAACTCAATACTGTCTCAATGCTGTCTGTGTAGATCTAGAACCTCACCACTTCTGTTCAAATCCTATTTATGTAGCACACGGGTTTCATGAATCTGAGCAAGTTATGTAAGGTTTCTATGACCAGATTTCTTCACAGGAAAATGAGTATCATGTTAGCATCTCCAATATAAGATTAATACAGGAACAAAAACAAGCATATGCGCACACACACACATTGGAGCCTGAGATGTGGAAGGAGCTCTAGAAAGCTTAGTTATGATAATTAATAAATGTTAGAATCTGTTGCTATTGTTTTGTAGTCACACACATGCACACACACAAACACAGACACACACATACACATGCATGGAAAGGAGAGAGAAAAAAGAAATAGTTGGCAATTTTCTACAAATAACTAATCCCATATATCTGATTAGGCTGAGCAAACACTTTTGAGTTATAAGGGTTTTTTATTCTGTTGTTGTTTGTTTGAAAACATTTTTTTCATACCCTAACTTTTATCCAAAGGTAGAAGTGTGGAACATTTAGGCGGCAGTTAGCATTTAACTTGAGGATTGCTGTGTTAAACTGGAACAGCATGGAATGGACAACCGTTGTTGATATAAAAATCCTTAAACATTAGCAAAGGCAATGTTTGAGGACATGTCACCCACTAGGCTGTGCTGTGTTGCTCCTGCGGGTGAGATAATCTTATCACGTATCTTGTAATATCATGATATAGAGCCAGCTGTATCCAGCTTGAAGTTGACTCTTGGGAAACCATGGTCTCTACTCGTATAGAGAAGGAACAGAAGCCCAGTGCCACTGCTGGCCACTGACTGGATGGAGATCTAGAGGGGTATCTGAAAGAAGACTTGCAAATGAGAAAGTTTCTTGACTCTTGCAGCTGGAACACGTGACAGCAGGAATATCACATTACTTCAGGCATTCATGAAAGTTTAGTGACCTTCATAAAGTCATAAAGAGAATTCTAAGGAGCCAAAGAAGAATTTTAAACCTGCCTATTCAGCATTCATAGCATCCCATTGCCTTTTCCTGGGTGGTGGCAGGAAAGAGCACCAGTTGACCCATTGGAGTTTGCTGGCAGTTTTATGTTAAGATCTTCAGCAGTGATTCAGATCCTGCCATCTTGAGCCCCTGACAGGGCCAGGAAATTTTTATTGATTTTGCAGAACCTAGAGTCTGACTGAAGATTCAACAACTAGATCCCATTAGCAACCAAAAGTAGGACTTTTTTCTAGCCCACTTAAAAATAAACAAAGCTTATGCATAGCCATCCACAAGTTAGAGTGGGAACAATATATTGAATGAGAGAATTGCCGCTCAGTGTGTGTAAAGCAGTTAGCCACCTAAGGCAAAGGGGATAAAAACAAACCCTCCAGAGAATTGCATCTGTTTATCCTGCCAATTAGATTTCTAATTTGCTGTTTCCCTCCTCCTCACCTCTTTGACATTTATTTACGGGCTGCTGATAGATTGTATACTTAGCATCCTTGTCAACAATAAATAATGTGAAGCACAGGATTGATCTCTTATTAATGGTAAGTGGCATGTGGGAAAACGTGACATGGATGAGGCATTCTGAATTATCTCAGTTGCATGGTATGCATTTCAAGCTAATTTCAAAGGACCCCAACTCTTTCCATGGTTCCTGTGGATGAAGCAGAGATCTGGCATGTTGTCCTAGGTCTGACACTGTTCTGTCATCTTGGGGAGCTACCAAACTCCTCTGCACCATGAAATCTTCACAGAACCAACCACCACAGAGCATGGGCTGTGGCCTTCTGCACACTGGAAAACATCCACATTCCTGCTTTCAAAGTGAAGAGCAATTGTTTTGTTAAGACTGTTCATGTTCAGCCTCTGCTCAGTGAACTTTGATCTGCAGTCAGCTATTGAGATGGTAAGTCTTCCCTCCCTTTTGTTTTCTGCCCTAAATGCCCCCTTGACTTTCCTTCCATTGTCACACCACTTTCTTCATTCTCACAGCACCTCCTGAAGCATTTTCTGGATACCATCCTTGAACAATCCTTGGACTGACTACAAAACTAAACCAAACCAAATCAAATCAAAACATAATCACTCAGACACAACCTCTGTCACCATCATTTCACCGAGTTTCTCTCTTCTCCTCTCCTCTCTTCTCTTCCCCTCCCCTCCCCTCTCCTCTCTGTCTGTCTGCCTGTCTGTCTTTCTGTCTCTCTCTCTCAATCTCTCTCTCTCTGTCTCTCCGTCTCTCTGTCTCTCTCTCTCTGTCTCTCTCTCTCTGTCTCTCTCTGTCTCTCTCTCTGTCTCTCTCTCTGTCTCTCTCTCTGTCTCTCTCTCTGTCTCTCTCTCTCTCTCTCTCTCACACACACACACACACACATGAGTAATCAGTGCTAGAGCAGCAGACACCTTCTGGGTGTCCTCTAATCAGTCTGACTTGTAGAAGATAGCATCCAATTCCTCTAGGTTGATTGTTCCTACCACCAGCCAATCACAAGCCTCTGGCTGATTTTCCTCTGCTTCTGACTGGCTAGCACTACATGGGCTCCCCTCAAATCCCTCCCGGGATTCCACTAATTTGTTAGTGTTGTTCACAGAACTCAGGGAAGTTACTGATGTTACCGGCTGACCCTGAGGATGTTGCAATGGTCCAGAAGAGGTCCTTAGGCAAGATTCATGGAGTGTGGAGCTGGAGATATTTGGGGAGCATACTGACCTGCAGAAACCTTCAGGTTCAACTACCCTCTAGCTCTCCAAAATCCTTGGGGGTGGGGAGGGGCTGTTGTGTCTCAAAATCTATGCATAATTGGCTAGCAACATCATTAAATTCATTAGTGTACAAAAAATACTTATAATTGCGAAGATTCCAAGACTTAGTATGCCAGGAAACAAGACAAAGACAAACTACATGTTTCATAATATCACACCCGCCCACTCTGTGGCCATTTTAGTCTGAAGTCTGTCACCCTGGGTGTGTGTGCTATCTTCAAGTGCCTCAGGATATTCTAGGAAAAGAATCTGTGACCTCTATTTTTCATCCTGAGGCAGAGGAACTATTTTTCTTTCAAATCCTTAAAAGCTGAAACTTTCCCTTAAAAAATAAGCCTGAATTCTTTCATACTTAGAGTCTTCAAAGAGTCCAGGGGGGGATGTCTAGATTTAATGATGAGCTATCATCTTTTTATTTGGGGGGGAAGAAATTTGTGGAGATTGTTTCATTATCAAGTACATGCCTAGTAATATTGTATTCATCAGAAATAGCTGTCATCATGAAAATGTTATAATATGGAGAATACAACAGAACTATTTACAAACATGCCTTTTCTATGTAGGACAGTCATCTGATCCTACAATCACACAGCTTACACAACACTTTCTACCTCATGGTTTCTTTGACTCAGGAATTAAGGCACAGATGGACTCACTGTCTCTGGCTAAAGGTTGCTCATGAGATTGCAGCCAGGCTGTCAGTGGCCTCATGGGGAGAGCTATCTGGGGACGAGAAAGCTATTTCCAAATCTACTCACACAGTTACAGACAGACCTTCAGCCCATGCCACAAGGGTTTCTAGATCTTATTCCCGCTTCTTCCAGGCAAATGAGCCAAGCCTTTGTGTAACTTTATTTCAAAAAATGACATCCTACATTTAGGTTGTATCCTATTTGTTAGAAATGAGCCAATAAATCTTTCATGAGCAAGCTAGACAGTGAGCAAGGACTGACACATTTGTGTGATTCCATAAAGCCACAAGTTATTGAATATTAATATATTTTCAAGTCATATTAGGTGGCCAGCTTTTTATTTTTTGTCAGTTGTGGGGCTTGAACTCTGGGCCTGGGCTCTTTCTCTGAGCTCTTCAGCTCAAGGCTAGCACTGTACCACTTTGAGCCACAGCACCACTTCTGGTTTTCTGGCGGTTAATTGGAGATAAGAGTCTCATGGACTTTCCTGCTCAGGCTGGCTTTGAACATCAATCCTCAGATCTCAGCATCCTGAGTAGCTAGGATTCCAGACATGAGCTACTGGTGCCCAGCTAGTTGGCCAACTTTATTTCACCAAGGACTCCTGTTTCACTTGAAGTTGTAAACATGGAAATTCTGAATCTTTTTCTTCCATATCAGTCTTAATGACTAATATCTCTAACATTCAATTCACACATCATACGTTATGCAATTATTGACAAACCAATTGGTAGTATTTTACTCTCATTTTCTGCATGAGAACAGGAAATGGTTCTCTTTCTATTGTTTCCTATTTTAACCTTCCTTGCTTAAAAAAATAGGAAACAATTGGTTACACGACAGTTAATTGGTGAAGAAGCCATGTGTGCTTACAAAATCATGTGAAGAAAGGAAAGAGTCAGTATGGAGTGAATCCTACAGTTGCTATAGGTGGTCAGGCCGTGGCTTTGTGAACTGATTTCCATTGCTCAATAGTCTAGGTGAGAGGACTCAGGCCACACTGCAGTCAGTGGGCTACCTTGATGGCAGGAAGCTTGTCTTGAGCTGGAAAAGATCAGGGGTTTGCCTGGTGATGTGGATAAGGCCATGATATCCCCGGGAGTGACCCACGACAAAGTGACAACCTACCACACTGAAGTCTGACATCTCTTTTGTGTCTTCATTCACTGATCTGGCAAGCCTACCATTCATGCTTTGTTGTTGTGCTGGGTAGAAGGTGGTAGTTTACTTAGAAAGGCAAGACGCTCAATCATTCCACTTTAACACTTGCACCCCAATTGGAATAGCAAAAGACAAAGCAAGGCTGCTGTGTATAAAATCCAATCCAATTCAAGAGGAAAAGAATATTCCAGGTATCAGTAGTGGAAAGCAAACATTGCTGGGGACATTTTGAAGGTTGTTTTAGTCATTTCAGGTAGCTGTAACAGAATACCATATATAGGGTAGCTTAAACAATAACCATTTGTAGGGCTGGGAAGGTGTCTCAGTGGTAGAGCGCTTGCCTTGCATGCATGAGGCCCTGGGTTCGATTACTCAGCACCACATAAGCAAAAAGAAAAAAGCTGGAAGTGGCGCTGAGGCTCAAGTGGTAGAGCACTAGCCTTGAGCTGAAGAGCTGAGGGACAGCACCCAGACCCAGAGTTCAGGCCTCATGACAGGGCCCCTCCCCCCAAAAAAAACCCATTTGTTTACCACACTTGAGAAAGTTGGCAAACCCCAATCAAGATTCCATCAGATCTGATGAGGACCAACCAGCTTCTTTGTTCCTAGGTGGCTACCTGTGGCACATGCTCACAAGAGAGAACAGTGAAGGACAGCTATATTAGAGGGAATGCTCTAGGTCTCTTTTATAAGGCCACTAATCTTACTGTCGTCTTCCCTTTGATGACCTAGTCACATCCCAAGGATCATGCTTTCTAAGGTTTTGGTTGGGATGTAAGCATATTAATGGAGAAGGGAATACACACAGCCTATCACACAGTCCGCCTATGGCGAAAGGTTTTAACATGGATGACTAAGCTGCTTTCACCTTTAGGGCAGAAGGAATAGCAGGAGCAGGCCTTTATCAAAGGATGATGCCATTTAGAGAGGGAGAACAGAGTCAGATCACAAGGTCCTTAAGGTAGGACCGGGAGGGGGGCAGGTGGATAAAAACTGAATTCCTGCTCTTCTTCCTGAGCTCCTTCTTCTCCTCCCTCTCATTCTCCCAGTGCATTCCAACGGCAGAACCCATCACATACCATGGCATAAGAAAAGATGTGGATACGGTCATGTGCCAGCCTGCTAGGGAAGGCAGTGGCTGCAGAGTGGATCTGGAAGGGCAGATACAAGCTACCTTTCTCCAGCCTGCCAATCCTGTATTTACAATGGTGACTTGACTTGTTGGTATTTTAAAACACGGGTTATCCCCATGATCATGCTATAAATTCATGTTGAGCAGGGATGGGGCCACATGAACTTTGGAAACCTTGTGCTCCATTGTCTATGCGACGCGGGATCTCAAGCATGACAGCCATATTATTTGGGAAGGGGTGGACTATTAGATATCATTGCACAAACCCTCTTATTTTAAGGCTGAGCCAGTTGCTGAGATGCTAAGTGAATAAACAGCCTAAGATCAAACAATGCTAAACTCAGATGATCTAGCACAATCTGTAATTTACTAATTCCCTAATAATAATGACAATGGCAACAAATGGCACATGGATATATTTTAAAGCTTGCAAAGAACTGCCACCCACATTTTCTCATTTGAATCCCACATAATCTTGAGAGACTTGGAAGGATTTTATATTATTTCCAGTTCACAGCTATGAGAGTGTTCTGCCTGGATGGTGACTCTTTTTTCAACAGAACAAAAAGTGGTTTCATAGGCACAGAGAATAATCTAGAAGGCTCCAGAGCTTGTTGGACTCCATTGTACAGCTTGATCAATTAGAAATATCTCTTTAACTAGTTGAGGCATTCCCTTTGAACTTAATAATTGGAAGTATTCAATGAAAATCCAAGATAGATCCTGTGTGAAAATGTCAAGTGCAGAATGAAACAGATCTCAGTGGGGTTCTTTCTTTCTTCCTTCCTTCCTTTCTTCCTTCCTTCCTTTCTTTCTTTCTTTCTTTCTTTCTTTCTTCCTTCCTTCCTTCCTTCCTTCCTTCCTTTCTTTCTTTCTTTTCTTCCTTCCTTCTTTCCTTTCTTTCTTTCCTTCTTTCTTTCTTTTTCTTCCTTCCTTCCTTCCTTCTTTTCTTGCTTGCTTGCTTGCTTTCTTGCTTTCTTTCTCTCTTTCTTTCCTTCCCTCCTTCCCTCCTTCCTTCCTTCCTTCTTTCCTTGCTTCCTTCCTTCTTTCTCCTTCCTTCCTTCTTCCCTCCCTCCCTCCCTTCCTTCCTTCCTCCCTCCCTCCTTCCCCCTTCTCTCTCTCTCCCTTCCTTCCTCCTTCCTTCCTCCTTCCTTCCTTCCTTCCTTTCTTTCTTTCTTTCTTTCTTTCTTTCTTTCTTTCTTTCTTTCTTTCTTTCTTTCTTTCTTTCTTTCTTTCTTTCTTT
>NW_012267421.1:2486933-2514369 GCF_000151885.1 Dipodomys ordii
TTTCTTTCTTTCTTTCTTTCTTTCTTTCTTTCTTTCTTTCTTTCTTTCTTTCTTTCTTTCTTTCTTTCTTTCTTCCTTTCTTCCTTCCTTTCTTATCTTGGGGCTTGAACTCAGGGTCTGGGTGCTATCCCTGAGCTTTTTCTTACTCAACCCTGGCCCTCTACCACTTTAGTGATAGCTCCACTTCTGGCTTTTTGGTGGTTAGTTGGACACAAGAGTCTCACTGTCTTTCCTGCCCAGGCTGGCTTCAAACCGTGGTCCTCATGTCTTAGTCTAGGGTTACAGGTTGAGCCACCATTGGCTCCCAGCTTCAGGAGATTTTCTTAGTGGAGAAGAGGACAAAGTGGCTAAGTACAGCTCTTTGGACCATTAATGGAGCTTGTGGCTGAGGGTAAAATGTCTCTCACAAGCTTGTATGTTGAACACTTGGTCCCCGGATGGTGGTGCTATTTGGGAGGTCACAGAACCTTTGGGCAGTGATGCCAGACTTTAAGCCACCACCTCCACACACCACCCCACTGTGAACAGGCCAGGAGCAAAGCCAGGCGACCACACACTGAGCCCACTGAGACTGAGAAGGAAAACAAATCACTTCTCCTTCTGAGTTGTTACTGGGTGTTTGATCACCCAGGTGGAAAACTGACTGACACAGAGGCACTGGACTGTTTCTGGGACTGCCTGACAATGCGGGTCTTTGCCCTTTGGATGGCTCTGTGTGAGGGACGGAGGGGAATGTGGGCAAGTTTGCTCAAGCAAACCAGAGAAGTCCTAGAGGTCACCACTAACATTTCAGCTGATAAGTATAGAGCATCTTGATCAGTATCACCCTTTTCACCAGCCTTGCCATTCCCTCTGGTGTTTCATAGGGTATGCATTGAATATTATGACTACATTAATCAAAAATTTCCAACATTTCCATGTATGGAGAAGGCTGGTGTCTCTCTTATGTTTTGTATTAGTTCATCTTCTAATGGGGATATTACTACCCATGCCTGTCTTAGAAGTTGCATATGCCTTTATCCAATTTATGTTTGTTATTAGTGATTTTATATTTTATGATGTGATATAATCAAACACTAAAACTTACGGTTTGATTTAGCTTTGCACTCAGAAAGAACATTCTCCCAGATAGGGAATGAAGCAGACAGAATGGTTAGACTAGTGAGATGGTGTTCCTCTTAGCAAATGATAGAGCTATAGTTATTGGGAAAGTATCTCAAAACTAATACAACTTCTTCTAAAAGTCACTGCTTCCTGAAGGCTTGGGGTCTGAGATGATCCCAATGAAGAACAGGAGCCAGTCCATATCAGATCTTTGGATCTGTAATTACATTTGGATAAGTGTCTTTACCTTGTCAGAATGTCTCATCGGATTCTGCACAAAGAGAGAGGTGGACTGTAATACAATTGAGTTTAAAGCATTATTACATTACAGAAGTCATGTATTTAATTAGATTTTTGTAGAATGAAAATAGTGATCACAGAGTCCCTGGCACTAACTGGGAACCCTTCCCTTAACACTGGAATAGCAAAGGTCTATTTCAGTGGTCTCTGGGCCAGGGTGGATGTTGTCTCCATGTTCTATGGCAGGTGGTGAAGTTTCAAAGTGGTGCCTCATCTCACACTCTGGAGAATTGGAAATGGGTCTTTTGACCACCCATGCCACCCCAGCAACATCTTCTGGCTGGGTTTTTATTTTTAAATTTATTTCTTTGTGGGGCTATGTTTCAAGATAAGCTTTTGCATATCTAATAATATCCCTCTGTGGCCTTCACATAGAGAAAGAGATGTGTCAATGTATAAAATTCTGGAGATGCAGCCCACCTCTTTCCTTCTGAACACTGTGGCTGGTGCAGGTCTGTATTCCAGGGGAACTGTCTGCTGTTTTTAGATACTTCATTATAGATAGTATACATTATATATACACTATATATGCTATGTATACATTATGCATACACTATGTATAGTATATATATGCTGTATTCTGGGTGTATTCAGGTGTGCATCTGCATTCCTCATGGGGCCTGGTCAGTATTTTCTCTCTCTGCAGAAATTACAATTGGAATTTGTCTTCCACATAGGGCATTGGTTGTTTTTGTCATACAGTTTTTTTTAATGGAGAAAGCAGATTAATATGCCAAGTCATTCAGAATGTATCTGTCATGTCTCCTTCATATTTAAAAAGTAAAATTGCCAGGTGTTGGTGGTTCATGCCTGTAATCCTACCTACTCAGGAGGCTGAAATCTGCGTATCATGATTCAAAGCCAGCCTGAGCAGGAAAGTCTGTAAGACTCTTATCTCCAACTAACCACCAAAAAAGCTGGAAATGGAGCTGTGCCTCAAGTGGTATATTGCTAGCCTTGAGCAAAATAGTTCAGGGACAGCACCTGGGCCCTGAGCCAAGCCCCAGGACTGGCACAAAAAAAAGTAAAATGTCGGGGCTGGGAAGGTGGCTCAGTGGTAGAGCACTTGCCTTGTATGACTGAGGCCCTGGGTTCAATTCCTCAGCATCACATAAGAAAAAAGAAAAAAGCCAGAAGTGGCACTGTGACTCAAATGGTAGAGTGCTAGCCTTGAGCTGAAGAGCTGAGGGACAGCACCCAGGCCTAGAGTTCAGGCCCCACAACCGGACCCCCCCCCAAAAGTAAAATGTTATTCTGGAATTTTAAAATATACTAAAAACATAGCTGGAATGGTTGAAGTATTATTCATGCATACATGAAAATAGAACAAGGGAACCTTAAATTGCTTTAAGAAGGGAAAAGATGTTGAGGGGGAGATATTTAGAGGGTGGATTTGATTCAGGTACTGTATGTGTGTATGGAAATGTACAAGTGCAATGAAACTCTTTCCTTCATACAATTTATACACACTAATAAAATATCTTTAAAAATATCTGGACATCATGTTTTCAATAATTAGTGTATGTCTAGGATAATCTTAGCAGATGAGCAGAATAGGTCAATAGCTATATACATATGACTATATAAAATGATGCTAAGCGAACTGAACTCCAAGACATGGACACAAGAGGTTTTTCTTTGTTGTTATTGTTTTCAATGTAATATATGATTTTTTTGTTTCTTTTGTATGTTCTTCCCTCTATGGTATATACCCTGTTATCACTGTATTTGATTTTGGTACCCTGTATTGTATATACATTTATTTGAATTAGGAAAGGGAAGGGGAACAACAGAATGGTGAGACAAAGGAGAAGGGGGAACCAATGCAACAGTGATATACATAAGACAGTATGCTGGAAATGACCTGTACAACTTGGAGAGGGGGCTGTTGGGGGAGGGAAAGTAGGAGAAAATTGAAGGAAGGGGTAGCAAGGTTGACAAGAAATGTACTCATTCCCTTACTTGTATAACTGTAACCCCTCTGTAGACCACCCTGACAATAAAATAAAGTAAAATATCTGGGCACCGTCTAGGGTGGTTTTCTGAAGATCTCACAATGGGTCACTCAGGTGCTGGCCAGGGCTGGGTTCTTGTCTGACTGGACCAGGGAAGTTCTGTCCAGTGGCTCTCAGCCTCTCATTCCTGCAGCTACAGATTACGATGCAGTGTGCTAAGATGGGCAGTGGGAGAGTCAGTTTTCTGACCCCAGAAAACAGAAACTAACTCTCAAAAACTCAAGCCAAGGAGTGATTTACGGACGGGATTTGCACGGTTAGCAGAATTGGCAGAAAGCCTGGAGATAAAATGGGGTGTCTTACAAGGGTGCCCCCGGGATTATTCTCCAGCGATGTTCAAGGGGACTGTCCAAGGCCCCCTTACACAGCTCCAACTGCACTTCTCTCTGTAGGAGCCCTCTGGCCTGGCTTGGGATGGACAGACTGAAATAGTGATTGGCTTCCCTGCCTCCACTACTAACACCCAGCCAGAGAAGCTGTTTCCCTCAAGTGAACATAGGGTGCAACTACCAAAATGAGAATGACAAGAGGCAAGGTAGCACAAAACAGAGTGGTGCACCTGCACCTCCAACTTTTAACTGGGCCTCTCTATTGTAACTTAGGGAAGCCACACCATGGAGCAATGCTGAGAAGTCATGCTTTGCTCAGCCATCTTCCTCTCCCTCCTCCTAGGCTGGCAAGTACCACTTTCTTAGGACATAGGTTGTTTTGTCTATCACTACTGCCTCTACTGTGACATCTTGCACTTGCTGTGTCTGAATGCAGCTTGCTGATGTACTTGGGGTTGTTGTACATCCAAGATGGGTTCTTACACACCCATGCTGTTCATGGAGAATTTATTATCTGTGGTATCAGGGACCAATGGTGTCCTCCTCAGAGCACAGCACTGGATACATTAAATGGACAAGGAGCCCACGGCTCCTCTTCTCCTTCTCACATGGTCTCTATGTAAGCTTCTGTATGTATCACTCCAGCTACAACCCATCTACTTCATTTCTGTACAGTCTTCATTACAGCTGATATTATTGTACCTTTTGGTTTGTTGTGTTTGCTCCCATCCTGGGGTTTGAATTCAGGGCCTGGGCACTGTCCCCAAGCTCTTTTGCTCAAGGCTAGCATTCTACTGCTTGAACCATAGCACCACTTCTGCCTTTTGGGTGTTTAATTGGAGAAAAAAGTCTCATGGCCTTTCCTGCCCAAGCTGGCTTTGAACCACAATCCTCAGATCTCAGCCTCCTGAATAGCTAATAATACAGCTGTGAGCCACCAGTAGCCTGTGTACCTATTTATCTGGTTGTTTTCTGACTTGATTGATGAGAGAGCAGCTACTGTGACCTCTCATTCACTTTATGTCCACAGCAATTGGCACAAGGCTCTGAACATGGGAGATGCTTGTGCTACATGAGTGAGTGAATGAATGAAGTAAGCCTATACAGATTATAATAGTTTCACCTTGCCAGGCACTTGATCATGCCTCTGTTCCTAAGATTTGGACAATTGAAGTTCAAAGCACAGCCAGTCCTAAAAGGCCTATGAGATTCCATCTCTAAAACATAACCAGCAAAAAGCCAAGCGGGTAGCATGACCCAAGCAAGTATGAAGTCCTTTAAAAAAAATCTCCTTTCTAGTAAGATAGTTTTAGTTTCAAGTTTATGGTCTAAAGCACACAATACAAATGTTCTTTCTATTTTAATTTTGAAAGCTGGCTGATAGTTTTTTAGAATCACCATTGGTGGGTTTTTTTTTTCAAATAAATTATGCAGACAGGAATAATGGCACAGGCCTATAATCCCAGCTACTTGAGAGATGAAGGTCGGAGGATCTTAGTCTGAGGATAACTGGGGAAGCAGGATACAGAGGGTTCTATTTAAAATTGGGGCCCAGAACGGGGTGGGGGAAGGGAAGAACTTGCCTAGCAAGTGTGTGTCTCTGGTTCAGTCTGTAGAAGCAAAAGAAAAAAAGAGAAGAGAAAAGAAGAGAAGAATAACACACATCCAACTGTTGATTGAATGTGAATTTCTTGAATGAAATACATGATCTAAGACAATTGCCCGTGCCTGGGAAGGCCCTGCTGCCCTCTCTGTGTTATGGACAGCCACCATGGCAGCCATGTACTATCTCTCCCCTGCCTCCATTCCAAATGCTCCAGCAATTTGATTTCCCATAGCAGCCAAAGCCAATGAAATAGTTTTGACAGGTTTCTAAATGCAGTCTCTGATAATCAAAGTAAGAATAAAATGCTTTAGCCTCTTGGAAGGGTGAGGTATATTATTCACTACCTATTACCTATGGGAACTCATGACTTTGGTCCCCTCTAATTACTGCTTCCAGACACTTCTCCAGCTAAGGTGGAAATTAAGGTGGAAATTGCACTCTGGAATATAAATGGTGTTATTTGACATTTCAGGTGACAGAATTTTTAAAAGCACTTGTAGTCATAAGGTAACACATGTAAAGTGAACAACCTGATCTTCAGTCAAATTTATTATATTCATTGTAAAAATTTGAGAGCTGGTTGAGTGAGAGTTATGTACCACAAAGTTGTTTATGTTATGAGCAATTTAAACTAGACTTGTATGCACTCATGCTAAGGAATCTGAAGATAGGAAAATACAGTGACTCTGCAGAACAAACTATAAAGTAATTCTTCCTTTTACAATGGTATCTTCTATTAAAAACTAACTTGAAGTTGGGCATGGTGGCTCAAGCCTGTAATCCCAGCTACTTTGCAGTTAGAAAGTGGGGGATGGTGGTCTGTGACCAGCCCAGATATAAAAGTACATGAGACTCCATCTCAACCAATGCTGAATGAGGGGGAACGAGTCTCTTGTTCCAGCTTCAGGGGAAAGCACAATTCCTGGGCCCAGTAGTGCCAGTGTCATCCATGGGCAAATATAAGTGAGAGGATCATGGCCCAGGATGACCAGGGCATAAAACAAGACCATACCTTGTAATAACGAAGGCCAAAAGGAGCTGGAGGTATGGCTCAGGCGGTAAAGCACCTGCCTAGCAAGCAGAAAGCCTTGCATTCAGCCCCTAGTACTGCAAATAAAACAAATAAAATGTCTTTAGGAAATATGTTGCCAATGGTTTTAAAAGAGAGGGAGGGAAGAAGAAAGGAAGGAAGAGGAAGAAAGGAAGGAGGAAGGGAAAGAAGGAAGGAAGTAGAGAGGGAGGGAGGGAAGAGAAGAGGAAGGCAAGAGAAGGGAGTTGTAAATGAGAGGGGAAAAAATCACCCAAATTATTGAGAAATGAAGATCAAGAGATTGGTAGATTATTCAGTAATGCTACATGCAAAATCATGTAGTAAGTTAGTCGTTAAGTTTTTTGGGGGGTGAGGGGAGGGGAGCTTATCAAACTTGAAATTACCAATGGCAAATAAGAAGCTGCTCGGGATTGGGTTGAACTCTCCCAGGACTATTGTGGCAAGGAAATCTGGATTTATGGAGATTTCAAATCTCTGTGGGCTACATTCTTTTGGTCCCCTTTACCATATGGCAAGTTAAAAAAAAAAACAGATATTCCTGAAAAGAGATTTGTCTTGCAAGCTGACAGCAGTTTATTCTATGTTCTAGAGAAGGCCTAAATGGAACCAAGATGCTTGGTAGGGGTGAGCATACACACACACACTTTCCAAATTGTTCTTGCATGTATTGAAAGGATTCAGGAACAAGGCAGATGCCAGAAGAGCCCCAAAGGCCAAGAAGGAGCCAGTCAAATTATTCTATGAAGTTACATAGTGAAGGGTTTATTTGGTCTTGTTTTGTTGTTTTGGTTTTCTTCCTAATCCTCCTTCAGTTTCTTTGAGGAAGGCCTCCTACTGCTTTTCCAGAAGCTGTGAACATTTGCAGCATTGGGAGATGCACTCATTGATATGGAAAAGATTGGGAAACACATTCCTAATTAGAGGCAAATTTAGTACAAACTCTCTAAGTGTTTACTCTTGGAAAGCAAGCTTAAGATATTCTGTTACCTTTTCCATGATGATGCAGTGTAACTAACATGGAAAAGCAGAGGCTAACAAGATGGTTTTGATCAGGGGGTTGGGGCATTTGACTGACAGACGTCACTTTGGGATTTGACTGACAATCCTTATACTGTCTTAGCCTAAAATGATGCATGCAGTTTGATTTAAGAACTCAGACTGGGTTCAAGCTAGAAGGGACACTGTAGGCAGAATAGTGCCGTCTCTATAATTTATAACAATAAAACAGCCAGATGGAGGAGAAAGACTTATCCACAGCCAGGCATTACCAGTGGAGTCGGATGTAGACATTCTGTGATGGTAAATGCTGTGTCTGGGTGAGTAAACAAGGAAATAGAGGTAGAAGAGACAGATATATACAATTATGACACATTCCTGGTCAAAGTATTGCTTGGTTGGTTATTATTTTAGTCCTTGTGTTGGAAAGGTTCCAGAGAAATTGTTATCTCTGGCATCATTGGTCAGGATAAACAAGTCATCCTTGGCTGGCAGAAAGCCAGTCATGAGAAAGCTTTATTGATCCCTAGGGGTAGGTGCTGGTCCCTTGTCAGAAATGTGTTATCAACCTGTGATAAGTCCTGTCATGCCAGGATTCCAAGGTGATTGCAAAGTGACAGAAGAGAGGATGGCTTAGAGAAAAGGCACAGAAAACTTGGGGGCTCAGACATCAAGCTTTTTTCTCTTACTTTTAGTTAATTCATGGTTCCAGCTTTTTAGCATCTCTTCCAATAACACAAGTTTCAGTTTATCTCTTATTTTCCTGAAAGCTTACCCTGAAAGTCTCCAAATCATTATATATTCAATCTCACCTAAAAGAACCCATATATATATACACACACACACGTGTATATGCACATATATATGCATATGTATATTTGAAATACCAGCACAAACAACTTGATATCTTATAAGTCATGCACATTTTCAGTACCTTTACACTAACCAAGTAACCTCTCTAGGAATTTCAAAGAAAATTCTGGCATAAGAATTCAAAGAAAAAATAATTAAAATGAGACATTAGTTGTAGCCAAGATCTGGATGGGGTTGAGACCTAATGATCCCATGATCATGTGAAGATTTTTGGAAATCTGGGTGAGTGGATGAGTAAATGTCTGAGTGACAACAAATAACTAGAACAGACAATAACCAGTAGCAGACAATGACACTGATAAATAAGCTAAAAGTTGTTGAATTAATTAAAAAATAATAATGCTGGGCTGACACTATTTCACAGAAAGATTTTCACATTGGTAAAGAATGTGAATTTGGTTTGCAAGTATTTTATTGCGAAGTTTTGTCACATCAAAGTAATTGGTCTGTAATTCCCTTTCCTGTGTGTCTCTTTTGGTCTTGATTGAGTGAAATGAGTTTGGTGGCATTTCTTCCCTTTCTCCCTTATGGGAAAGTTTGAAGGGTATTTTTGCTTGTTCTTCTATAAAATTCTGGAAGATTTGGTGATGACTATGTCTGATCCTGGATTTTTCTTTGTTGGGAAACTCTTCATTATTGTTTCAATATTTAAGTGATTTATAGCCTCCACCAATTTTTGTATGTCAAGCAACATATATATGTATATATATTCTAGATTTTTCAGTTTATTTGAATATAGGTTTTCGAAGTATTCTCTTATTATCTGGTTTGTCAAATTGCTACAGGAAAGGTAGCTCACTGGGACAATTCCCTTCAAGTTTTCTTTGGGAAGGTGGCTTCAACAGAAAGGAAAACACAACTCGGTAACTGACCCTTGCCTTGCGATTGGGATCATGCTATTTCTACTCAGGTATTTAGATATTTCAAAGATTCCTTTCCGTCTGCTTAAGGTAGATCTCAGTATAATGAACTTTTGATCCCATCTCTTCATAGTAGAAGATGACTTATCTTTGTCCTTTCAAGAACCATGATTTAGAAAAAGAAACTAATAGATCTTGGTAAGCTACCAGAATTGGTTTCTTCTATTCCTCCTGAGATAGTCAGAGGCAAACTATGTGAATTAGCAAAGCCACACTTGGAATCTTAAGCAGGTCCTAATTCTAGAAGATGCATCCATTTATAGGGATCTAAGGTCAGTAAAGTAAAATATTCTGTCAAAGTATTTATAGAATGAGCCATAGTATGAAGCAAGGACGAAAATCTTCATTGCTCCAGCAATGTTCAGCTAGGATCCAGGGTGACAGATCAGACATGACTTGTCCCAGGGAGTTATAAGCAGACAGACAACTGAACAAAATAAATATTCCCCCCCCCCACAGGAATTGTATGAAGGGATTGGATTCCAATCTGTTGGAGAAGAATGGGAACCCTGCATCTTCTTTCTACCGTGGAATGTCATACAATCAATATAGACTACATATTTTCAAGAGCAGCTCTGGATGTTTGACTTCCTTTTCTTTAATTAGTTGGTCAGAGGTTGGAATTTTCTGTGATACGGTTCAGCAATTGATGTATTTGGGGAAGCGTTAATTTACACTTAGAGTTCTGACCACTCAATGTCTGTCATTTGTTCTCAGAAACAAATGGAAAGGCATCTTCATTCCTACATTTGTTTCAAAGGTTATAATTTATCTCTATCATTTCACATTTATTTGTAGGTTATAATTCTCCGCTGTCATTTCAACAGGAACAATTTATAGGCAATAGTTCTAAAGTCCTGAGCTACTCTTTACTTTTCTCCAGGGCCAAGGAACTACCTATTAAATAGATTATATTAATGAGATCCTGTCAACTTTTGGCTTTACTTACCTGAGATGTGGTTCATGGTACTATGACAACAGAAAACCATCTTAGCTTCCCTGGAGCCTGAGACTTTATGACAAACAAGTCATGGTCCTCCGTGTCATTAACTAAGTGAGCTCTGAAAGGTCCTAGTCTGAAATTGTTCTTAAGTCTATGTGTGTGTTTTGTATCAGGTCTTGACTTAGCAGGAGAATGTAGAGCGTATTTTCTCATGTTCCTGGATGCCCTCCATTTGAACATAACCCATAAACTTTATACTTACTATTTATAGGGCGTTTATAAATGGTAACACTTCTAGCTGTATGTGTCCTGCTCTTTGATTTCTAGTGAATGGAAACCTAGATGTAAAGAGGCACTAGTCCTCCAGAACAACTTCTGGAAGTCCTCAGACATAGTGCCCACAATCAGAGAGGTATCACCATCCACAGAAGGAGGTGCTGTGGCTGGAAAGTTCAGGAAGAAAATCCAGTCCACTGAGCATCCATGTTGAAGGGTGTGGCCTTCAATAGTGATTGAATCACAGAGCTCCTTCCACAATCCTTGGTGAGATAAACCCCTTCCAAAGAAAGGCTCTCTCTTGCCTTCAGTCTCCTCTTCCTTGGGCGGATGCCACACTCATCCTGTGCGCATGCTCCACCAGCTGCGTCCTGGCTCCAGTGGGGAGGTAGACAACAGCCACTCCTGCTGAGGGCTACACTGTGGATCTCTCGGTCTCAGAACCACAGGAAATGTATTCCCCCTCTTTATGAATTGCCCAGTCCTTGGTGATTTGCTACGGCAGCACAAATAGATGAAGACAGGGAGGTCCTGGCTATAATTTCCTGTTCATTAAAATTACAGGAAAAGAATGATTGTTCAAGTCTGGAAAAAAATTGTTGTGATAAGACAGTATGTGGAAGTCATTATAAAATTTGCTACTTGCTGAGAAACAGCCATATGTTTTATTAATAGAACTGGACAGAGATGATGGAATTTCTATTTATTATTTATAAGGCATTTCCAAATATATCTGAGCCATCAGGGCTCGTGATGTGCTTGGTGGTAAGTAAAAGGCTACGAATGGAGTCAGCTATTAAAGGACCCAGTGATTTCTCTTTTATTTTAACCAGCACTGAAGTAAGAGAAATGACCTCCAATGTAAATTTTCAGTTTGTTTTCTTAGGGTAAAGAGATATCTGCAAGCCACATCACCCTTGTTTTTCTCTGTTTATTGGTGTGTATTAAGTTGTTTCATCATGCCTGTTAAAGAGTTTTTCCATGACTTTCACATGTGCATTTAATGTACTTGGACCTTATTTTCCCCTTCTATTGCTCTTCCTTATCTCGTCTCTTTCCCTTATTCTTTCCCCCTCCTGGCACTTTATACTCTTCTCTAAACTGAATAATGAACCACCCACTGAAAAGAGTGTACCACGGACCCGTTGGGTAATATGTGTGATAATCTCAGCCACTTGCATAAAAACTTAGCAAGACCCCAACTTGACAAACAAGATTGGTATGGTTATGCATGAGTGCTGTGTGGGAAGTAGAGGTAGGAAGATGGTGTAGGTAGGAGCGTCACAGTTTGTGGTCAGCCCCCCAAGATGTACAAGACACTCTCTGGAAAAGAACTAAGATAGTGCTAAGATAGTTTGGATTGTAATATGTTGTAGATAGGCAGACAAACGAGAGGCCCTGAGTTCAAGGCTCATTACTGCAAAAATAAAAATAAACAATAGTGTGCCACAAGAAAAAGGTTCTGCCTCACACAGCCCTGTCTTTCACCCTGAGTTTTCCGGTTGTCAGATGTTTTCTGGCTTCGAAAGTGTACATATCTAGAATGCTGCGTAATACATGAAGTTTTATCTGGTTGAGTTTTTGTTTTTTGAGGGTTGATTGTGGCTTATGATAGAGAACACACATTTCCCCATTGGAAGGGAGAGAAATAGCACTCTAAATGGAACTGTTGTCTGGCACATTCCAGTCTAAACAATTCTGCATGACACTTCCTATAAGAAGAACACAGCCATACTACTTGTTATAGGAGGGACTTGGTGCTAGCCTGAGCATTGAACTATTATTACCTAAGCTTAAGCAAAGCCCACTTTTGCCAGGCTGCCATGTCTGTGAGGGTCACCAGAATTTGCAAGGCTCACTTCCTGTTTCCCACTTTCTGAGGGCACAGGGTCTGAACAGAACATTTGATCTACATGGAGCAATTTGACAAAAGCTTACTGTGTCTTCACTTTTGGTCTTTCCATCACCACTGGTGGGGATTGCCCTCGGCCTCTGGGAGCCAGCTCTTCTCAAGTTTATCCTGAGAAGTTCTAGCTGAATTTCACTGTTTACTCTGGCTGCCAGGAGAGTACAAGCCAAAAATTTAAGCCTGGGCTGTCAGGTAGCCGCTCTGTGGACTTGGCATGTTCTGTGTGAGACTTGTGAACATAAAGACACTGGGAGGTCAGGTAGCCCTGACATTGTGGGGTTGACATATGGGAAGCAGGAGGGCTCAGGCTGGTGTCAAATTCCCACTCTACTGTTTCTGGGCTGAACTTGGCAATGGATGGGTGAGGGTTAGTTTTATGCATCAACTTCGCTGGATTCTGGGGTTATAAAAAATTTGGCCAAGTACTATCATACGTACATGTATGAAGATATGATATGTGAGACTCACATTTGAGTCACTAAAGTAGATGACCAGTTCTAATGTGGGTGGTGAAGACCTGAATTAAGCAGAAGGTTGAGTAGGTGTGATGACAATGACCTAAGTGAGAAAAAAAAGTCTCTAGGGGGGTCTTTACCTGACTATTGTCAAACAGTAACATCAGTCTTCTCTTACCTCAGATCAGAACTAGCACACACACACCCAATTTCCCTGGTTCTCAGGCCTTCAGAAGTGGACCAGAGCCTCACAGTTGGCTCTCCTGAATCTCCAGATTGCTCATTGCCCATCATAAGAGATGTTCCAGCTTTCATGACCACATAGCACTACAGATAGACATAGATACCCTTTCAGTTATACACCCCTAGAGAACATTCTGGAGATCAGACCTGGCCTTCTCCACCACTGAACTTCTGATGACAACCCCTGCACGAATCCACAATGCGCAGAGAGGAATCAAGCTCTGATAACACCAACCATGACAGTCATGCAAAACACAGCATGGCACCCTGCCTTCGAGCATCCTGGCAAGAGTTCATGGTGCTGACTGAGCTTAAGCATGGAAGGGAAAAGGAAGACTTAGCATCTTTCAGGGAAAGACCCTGGGCCATTAAACCGGATGGGTCTGGACATATAAAACCGAACACTTACCAGTGAACTTGCAGTATTCGCCCAATCTCCCAGGCATTGTATTGTTCTCTATAAAAGTAGCACAGAGCTGGGTGTCAGTGGCTTATGCCTGTAATCCTCGCTACTCAGGAAGCTGAGATCTGAGGATCACAGTTCAAAGCCAGCCTGGGCATGAAAGTCTGTGAGACTCTTATCCCCAATAAACTACTCAGAAAAAGGCAGAAGTGGCACTGTGGCTCAAGTGGTAGAGCACAGAGAGGCTCAGGGACAGAGCCCAGGCCCCGAATTCAAGCCCCAGGTCTGGCCCATGTCCCCTCTTCCCTCTTCCCATCACAAAAAAGTGCCACAGTATCAATTGGTGTTATCTTGTGTGCATAATGTGGCATCTTCTTGCAAAGTGCTGAGGCTGCCCTTATTTCACAACTGGACATTATAATGTTTCTAAAATCTAGTAAATGTCTGAGAAGTTGCTGGGCAGACAAGAGTTGAATGAATTTCAGACAGGGAAACAGCAAACAACTGAGTTGAGACATTATAGACTGTCATGTTTGTGGATCACAGTGATTTTTAATGATAGCAGTACGATAGAAAATGAAGCTGGCCAGCTGGCAAGCTGACGGGGAGCACAGGACATGAACACGGTGGCCACTTTATTCAGTAGGCCCTGGAGATACCTCAGAGTTTTAAGGTAGAGAAAACAGATAAAGAATTGCTTTACATGGGCTGGTTTCATAGCTCAAGTGGGAGAATGCCAGCTGTGAACACTGATGCCAAAGTACGAGGCCTTGATTTCAAGACCTGGTACTAGCAAAGCAGGAAAATTTCACTTTACAACTGTTAGTCTATAAAATGTATGGAACATTTATTGGGAACTGGGGAAGGAAGGCAAGGTAATAGTATTTGTTACTATAAATACTATATTATAAATACTATGTAGTCATGGTGATACTACAATAATATTGATGACTATTATCTCTTCCATGTGCTATAGGCCATCTTAGTAATAATAAATATGATCTGAAGCAAGCATCTTATTATCTCTCACATACATAAAATATCCCCTCCCCCTAACCCAAAACTAAGTTGACCAAGTTATGCAACTATGGTGTAGAGGAATCCAGACTGGAAGCCAGCCCCATGAGGAGCAAAGCAGAAAGTCACTTTATTCCTCCTCTGTCTGCTTTCTGCAGAGAAACTCTTGGCAGCCACAGTGAAGAGGGACAAAATGACCTAGGCAATTCAGAAATAATAAAGAGTCTTTTAGGAGCCATTCTAGATCTAGGTTTGCCTTTTCGATTATGCAATTTGCATTTCTGAATTAGTTCACTCAAAAGCTGGGATAACTCAGAGTTCTAGTCTGCAGGTGGAGTTTAATCCATATGACATGTTTAGAAAACAAAGTCATCAAGCCCACGTTTGCAGCATGAGAACTGTTCAAGCACAACCCAGCATGTGAGTATCTAAGACAGTGACTTTCATAAGCAGCAGCACAAGCCAGGTTCTGATATTGGCATTGATAGGAATTTTCAGTCACTTGCTCTGTGAGGTCCTGGGAACTTCCATAAGGAATCTCTGGAGAGCAGTGTCTTGACCAACATGAGTGACACAGAATTGTTCAGAAGAGGCCTTTTGTGTGGTGAGTCTAGCCAGGGAACAGGATGATTCTCTCCCTCTTCTTCCTCTCTCTCACAGAAGCCTGGCTTCGAGGGGAGAGCAAGATGCACAGGGAAGGTATGCTGTTAATTGCAGACAATACCATGAAAGGAAGAGCAAGGTAGGAGAGGCAAGACATACAACTCTTCTGCTGACATCTACATACCAGAGAACATGGCGTTCACAAACATTCAACGCTCTCAAAAGAGGAAACAGGAAAAAATGTGGATTTCATGCATATAAAACTACTATAGACGCAGATAAAAATGTCTGCTGATGAAAACGGTCTCTATGAAAACATTTATGAAGATGAAAATGAAAAAAGATAACTTTCCAACTAGATTAAGTATTGTCAAATGAATATTTGTTTATACAAACCCAATACTTAGATCACAAGAGAACTGGGAAGAGAAACAAAAATTCACAAAAGAGATAGTTAATTAAACTAAGGAAGGAAAGAGAGGCCAAATGTAAATTTATGTTAGAAAACCCAAGTTACAAAGCCTTCCAAGGACAATAGATTTAAGTGAAAATGAAATAAAAGTATTATAGAAAAATAATCAAAAGATGGAAAATGAATTAAGATAAAAGATATGAATTTCAGAAAGGTGTGTGGGAATGTAAACTGATTCAACCACTCTGGAAAGCATTATGGTGGTTCTTCAAAAGTCTTAACATAGAGCTTCCCTATGATCCAGCAATCCCACTCCTGGGCATTTACCCAAATAATCAGAAACAAGACACCCTAAAGCTACCAGCACAACTATGTTCATTTCAGTATTATTTACCATAGCTAGGATATGGAACCAACCTAGATGCCCCTCAGTAGATCAATGGATCAAGAAAATGTGGTCTATATGCACAATAGAATTCTATGCTTCCATCAGAAAGAATGACATCACCCCATTTATAAGGAAATGGAAAGATCTGGAAAAAAAATATATTAAGTGAAATAAGCCAGACCCAAAGAAACATAGGCTCCATGGTTTCCCTCATTTGTAATAGTTAGTATATGTCTAAGACAGTCCTAGCAGAGGATCACAATAGCTCAATAGCTATGTATATATAGCCATATGAAATGATGTTAATTGAAGTGAACTCCAAAATACGGCAACAAAAGGATTCTTTTTGTTTTTCTGGGTTTTGCTTCTGTTTAACGTACTTTGTGAAGTTAATTTTTTCTTTCATTTTTCTCCCCTTTGGTTTGTCCCCTGTTGTCACTGCTTTTGATTTTGGTACTGTAAGAATCCTTCATACCCATCCCATGTGACCACCCAGAGGCAGGCAGGCACAAGAGAAAGATTATTATAAGGTTTATTAGAGGGGCCACATCTCTTTGGGAGTGGAAACACTCTGCCCTTATCCAAGTGGTGGGGTATGTCTGGGGGAGGAAGTGAGGATAGAAGTGAGGTAAGCCTGTGCCTGGGTGGAGAGAGGGAGTGGCCAGCTGTATGGAGGGAATCTAGGGCAGGGAGGAGCTCAGGTCTGGGTGGAACTGAGGACCAGAGGTGGAGACAATACTACCAGGTTCCCCTGTGTCCTGTATATATGTTTATCTGATTTGGGGAAGGGAAGGGAAAATAACAAAATAGTAAGATAAAGGGTGAACCAATGCAACAGAGATACTCACAAGACACAATGTTTGAAATGAACTTTACAACTTGTGTGTGGAGGGGGGGTTTGGCAGAGGGAAAATGGCAGAAAA
This sequence comes from Dipodomys ordii, assembly GCF_000151885.1. NCBI lineage: Eukaryota > Metazoa > Chordata > Mammalia > Rodentia > Heteromyidae > Dipodomys > Dipodomys ordii. Next base: position 2,503,700 of record NW_012267421.1, read on the forward strand.
ACAAAGGAGGGGCTAACTATTCAACAAGAAATGTATCCATTACCTTGCTCATGTAACTATAACCCCTCAGTACATCAACGTTACAATGAAATAAAATAATTTTTTTTAAAAAAGGAAAGAAAGGTGTGTGAAATGGAAAAGGAGAAAAATAGGCTGAATGTAAGTATGTCTTGAGGTTCCTAAAGAAAAAGTTCAAAACAAAGAGGTAATATTTAAATAACAACCTAGCTGGGCTTTATGACACACATGAAATGCCAGCTCCTCAGAGGCAGAGACACAGGGACTGTAAGTTAAAGATTGCTAGGGGTAAAGTTAGCAAGATTCTATCTCATAAAGACCAAAAATAGAAATAAACTAAACAGAAAAGAGCTAGAGTGGTGTTCAAGTGGGAGGAAACTTGCTTAGCCAGTGCAGGCCCTGAATCCAACCCTCAGTACTACAGATACATAAAATAAATTAAGTTAATAAAAATAAAATAAAATGATAATCTATGAAAACTTTCCATAATTAAAAGAAATAAATCTGTCTGTTGCAAAGAAATAGTGTTACATGAAATTGCTCCATAATAATCAACTTTAGGGCATATATGGGTATATTTAGTTATAATTAGTATATGGTAATTAGTCATAATTAGGATGACTGATTCTCAAGTCTTCTGAGTCCAAGATGAAATAATTTACAAACATAAGAAAATTAAGCTCATGATAATTTTCTCAACTTCGACATACGAGGCAGATGAAATTAAAACCGTACTTGAAGAAACTGTGAGCTATTGTGACTTACTTAGCTATTGTCTAATTCCTAAGGACACAGAACAATAGCTCTGAATGCTCCATCACTAGGGCAGTATGATATACTCATGTCTTTTCTGAGAAATCTGCTTAAATATGATCTTCCAAAAAAAGATGGAGAATGCAGTCAAGAATTGTTTCTACCACAAGAATTCATTGTCTCTACCACACTCAAGAAAAGTAAGGGTTCCGGGGGGGAGGGGGAGTTGATGCTGGGGGGGGTGTGAATGTTGAAGTGGGTGATACTGATCGAGATGCACTGTATTATAAACTACTTTGTTAAATGGCACCTCCTTTGTACAAGAACAACAACAACTACTACTACTACAACTAATAATAATTTTTTGAAAGCCAAGCACCAGTGGCTCATGCCTGCAATCCTCCTTACTAAGCTGGCGAGTCTGAGTATATTGGTTTGAAGCCAGCCCAGGCAGGCAAGTCCATGACACTCTTCTCTCCAATTAAATCACAGAAAAACCCAGAAATGGTGTTATGGCTCAAGTGGTAGAATGCTAGCCTTGAGCAAAAAAGAATGTAGGGACAGTGCCTAGGCCTAGAGTTCAGGCCTCAAGACAGGTAATAAATAAATACATCATCATAATAATAAGGTTTTTTTTTAAAAAAATCACTAACCAACTGACCAAAAATTTAATATATTTTAATTGCACTGAAAGAAATAAAATGCACTTGGATATGAGTTACAGAACTGTGCAAATGCCTGGTGCCTGTGGCTTCACATCTTTGATCCTAACTCCTCAGGAAGCTGAGAGCTGAGACTCGCTGTTTAAAGCCAGCCAGCCCAGGCAGAGAAGTCTGAGAGACTCCTTTCTCCAATTAACCACCAAAGCTTGAAGTGGAGATGTGATTTCAGGGGTAGATTACCAGTCTTGAGCAGAACATAAAGAAGCAAGAGTGCAAAGTCCAGAGTCCCATCTTCCACTGCACCAATACCACCAGACCTGAGGAGCAGGAATGCAATTCTTCAAATGCGAGACAGAACAGGAAATGAGGAATGGCACAATTTCATTACACTGATGTGTTTGTCATAGATGTGAAACAAGTACCATTTGTAACACCTAAATGGGAGGTAGAAGGATGACTCATACCACAGAAATCAGAGGGACAAGAGGCACCTCACTAACACTGGGCTCTGAGTCTTCTTAAATCTGCGGAATCATAAGACAATGGATTTCTGTTGTTTGAGCCACGCCCCCATTCAGGGAGAAGGACAATTCTTTTGTACATTAAGATATGGGAGTGTCAATTGGTCCCCGTGTAAGATGTTGCATATCTTACTCTGGCTACATGTGAGGCTGACGTGGGGCCTCATCCATAGCCAATCTGAAGAGACAATGCTATATGACCCCATCTCAGTGGAAGACTCTGGGCATGGTGGCACAGGCCTTTCATCCTAGCTGTCATAGGGAGTCTAAAACAGGCATATCATTGTCCAAGTGTGTGCCAGGCTAGAAAGCAAGACCCTGTCTTGAGTGCTAGAGGTGAGAAGCCATTTTCTAATCCTCAGGATAAAGATTTGGTCAATTAAAAAAATTCACAGAACAGAAATCTAGAGAGGAGTTTTTATGTGAAGCAGGATATTCGCCTGGTTTTAAGGAATACCATTCACAGACACTTGCTATATACCAAGCACACCTTGATTAGGTGATCAAAATTAAAATCATCAACAAAGGACAAATAAACATGTATTCCCCTGTGTATGAAAACCCAAGTTGGAAATTACATTTAAACAGTCTTCTTGCCAAGAATAAATAACCTGATGTAATCATAAGAAACATCAGACAAACCCAAGTATGGAAAGACTTATTTGAAGAGGGTGAGGGGAAGATTATATTCTTCAAACTGTCAACATTATAAGATACACAGAAAATTTGTGCTCCAGATTAAAGGAGGCTAAATAAACTGTGGCAGAAACAAAATCCGGCGCTGGAGTAGATTCTGAACCAGAGAGGGATGCTACATAAGACGATGTCAGGCCGATTGTCTCTGCCACCCCTGGAGTACAGACCGTAGATGAAGTGGAAGCATTATATCAAGATGGAACCAGCTGAGGACAGTAACTGCATTGGATGCACAATATAAAAGAACGTCCCTATTATTAATAAATACACCCCGGAGTCTTCAGAAGTAAAATATTAGGGTTATTTTTATACTAGTTTTATAGTTTTTATTATTACAATGTCATTGTAACTTAGACATTAGCTCCAGATCAAAAGTTTAAAGAACATGAACAGGGGGCCTAGGGGAATGACTATATTTTGTGGTTTCATTTCTAGTGCCACCCACTCCCCAACAACAATAGAAGGTGTAGGAAGAATATATTGGTGAGTCCCACTCTGTTTAGGTGATTAACATGCAATGGCAAACAGATCAATGCAACAGAAAACAGAATTTATAAAGAGGCCCAAACTTACATGGACATTTAATTTTTTCATTAGCATGTGTTAGATGTGCAGGGGTGCTTCCTTGTGATTTGTTTTGAGCCATGCATACAAAGTACCCCCAATAAAACTCACCTTCATCACCCTCCCTCCTCCCTATTGCCCACCTTCCCCTTTGAAAACCAGTCCAAACAGGTTTCTGTGTTCTGCTTCCATGCATGCATATAAAACTACTTAGACCACGGTCACTTTGTCTTTCCTGCTGACCCTTCCACCTCTTGATGGTAACTGCCCCACACATAGCTTCTTTTATTTCCCTGTCATTCATTTTTTTAGCATATATTAACTACACAAGGGGGTTTCATCATGGTAGTTCTCATGTATATCTATTGTAATTTAGTTAAAATATCTTATCCATGGACACTTGTCTTTTGACAAAGTTGTTACTATGGTGGCATAAGGAAAGGAATTAATTCTTCAATAAACCTGTCTGAGTGATGCCATAGCAAGTTTGAATAGACTGGGACTCTGAATGTGAGCAGGAAAAACAGTTTCTTGAATAAAGACAATATGTAAGACATTTTTCATTAAAAAATATAAGAAAACATCTTTATGACCTAACCTGAGCGTAAGTTTCTTAAAAACAACAAAGGCAAATTACAAAGAAAATGATTTACTAATAGGTTAGGCTAAGTTTAGCATGCTTCAAATTAGGACACCAGCACCAAACTAGTCACCATAGGGTAGAATACAGCTTTTAGTTGATAAATAAATACATTGTATTTGTAAAAAATAGAACTCATAGTGACTCAGAAATTGGCAAAAATGTAGAAATAAAGAGTTGGTTGGATTCAGGAGAGAATTAGGAGAAAATGGGAAAAAATCCCCAGAAATGAAGAAATTTCAAGTATCTAACAGATAAGAGACACAAGTGAAAATTTACTAAGAGGAATTGCACAAGTCAGAAAATACCAAGAAAAATGGCATAAAGAAATAAAAATGGCAAATGAGAAAGTAAAAGAAACAAGAACTCTCAGCAAACAATATTATTCTTTCCAGCATTATTATACATGGATGGCAACCAACCAACAGCTAAACTTAATTTCAGCAATTAGAACAATAAACAATAACTAAACCCACACAGAGAAATGGATCACTGAGTACCCTAAATTAGAATGGCTAATTTGTAGACATATCCTAGTAAAATTATTAGATTTTTAAAGATAACTTCATCAACATTCTCCAGGGAAAAAAAGGTAACATAATTAACCAACTCAGTGGAGTTGTGCTAATTGCTTTCAATGACCATGAGAAAGGCAGAAATAATGGAATAGTGCTTTATGGAAAGAAAACATGAATAAGCACTTTATTTCTAGGCAAGCTGTCCTTCAGATGTCAACAGACATGTGGTTCTCAGTATACAAGAACTGAGAAATACCAAGCTTGCTCCTCAGCCCTTCCCTAGGACTTTACTAATCATTGCCACACACACACACACACACACAAATCAGAACAAAAACAAAATGCTGAAACAAGGATACAGATTGATCCATTGTACCAATGAGACATACAAGACACTATGTTGAGAACAAACTTTTCAACTTTGGGGACAGAGAGGGGGGAGTTGGGGAGGTGGGGAGGAAAGGGATAGTAGGGGAAAAGCAAAGGAAGGGCTAACAATACTGGATAGGAAATGTACTGATTGCCTTACTCATGTAACTGTAACCCCTCTGTACAGTATCTTTATGATAAAAATATTAAAAAAACAAATGGAGAGTCTCTTCCACCTAGGAGTTGTTTGATTCCACTAATTTTTATCATAATTGAAAACATATGCAGCAATAAAAATGAGAGAAACTGGGCATCCATGGCTCAAGCCTATAATCCTACCTACTTGGGAAATTGAGATCCAGAAAATTGTAGTTCAAGGCCAGCCTAGATAGAAAAGTTTGCAAAACTCTCTTCTCAACCATCAACCTTTGCAGAGCCCAATGTTGTACATCTTATCCTGGCTACATGTGAGGCTGAGAAGGGGCCTCATGTAGCCAATCTGAGGAGACAATGCTATATGACTCCATCTCAGTGGAAGACCCTGAGCGCGGTGGCACATGCTTTTCATCCTAGCTACCACAGGGAGTCTAAAACAGGCATACCATTGTCCAAGTGTGCACCAGGCTAGAAAATAAGACCCTGTCTTAAAAGCAACCTCTCTTAAAAATAACAAGTCTACTTCACTTAATATAATTTTTTCCAAGTCTTTCCATTTCCTAACAAATGGGGCAATGTCATTCTTTCTGATGGAGGCACAGAATTCCATTGTGTATATATGCCACATTTTCTTGATCCATTCATCTACTGAGGGACATCTGGGTTGGTTCCATATCTTAGCTATGGCAAATAGTGCTGCAATAAACATAGTTGTACTGGTAGCTTTAGTGTGGTCTTGTTTGTGTTAAGTGAAGTAAGCCAGGCCCAAAGAAACATAGGTCCCATGGTTTCCCTTATTTGCAATAACTAGAATATGTCTGAGTCAAGCAGAAAAGGTCAGATAAGTTGATGTTAGGGGAATGAACCCCAAGATAAGTATTCAAATGTTATTTTGTTTTTTTCCTTTCATGCAATTGTTTCTAATATATTTACAAGATGATTTCTTTGTTGCTTTGTATGTCCCTCCCCCATGGTATACCCCATGCTTTCACTGGATTTGATGTTAGTATAATTTGTGGAGGGGAAGGGAAAAAACAAATCATTTAACTAGGGATACAGGTGGACCCATTGCAGCAACGAGATGTATAAGTCGTTATGTCGAAAAATGAACTTTACAACTTTGGTGGGGGGGGAGGATCAGGTGGAGGGCGGCGGGAGGATGGGAAGGGATGGGAAGGGGAAACAAAGAGGAGACAACAATGCTTGATAAGAAATGTACTCGTTATCTTGCCCATGTAATTGTAACTCCTCTATATGGTATTCTCACAATAAAAAAATTAAAAAAATAATAATCTTCAAAAGAAAACAAGTCTAGAGACATGACCCAGCAGTACAGAGCCTGCCTAGCAAGCATGAATTTATAATCCATTACCCCTTCAAAATGAAAAAAAAAAACACAGCTAAATACATGAACATATACACTTCCAACTCTACCTTACAACAACAGGCTGAAAGAAAAGCAAAATAAATAACACAGGACATAACTAATGTAGTCCGTTCCTATTTCTGAAACATACACAGAAATATTCTTAGTATTACCAGAGAAAATGATGGTGCACATTCTCAAATGGCCATGTGATCTTCTAATACTTTCCATCCTTGTTATCAGACCACTATCAAAATGGCCCAAACAAATATTAAGAGCTCTCAGGCTCTTTCAAAAAGACATGATCAGACATGTTATTACTTCCTAATGAAGTAGTTACTCTTAGAATCAAAAAAGCAGGAATAATGGCATGACTTGTGACATTAGCAATTAACTGAGCTATGGCTTTTAGACAAATAGAGAAGTGAGTTAGGACATTGGGAAGATATTTTTCTTTGAGGTTATTTTTTTTCTCTCCATGTCTTGCAATATACCTATCCAGGATTGAAACAATAACCAGATCAAAGTTATCCCTACCTAGTTATAAGCTATATATGAAGACAGAGACTCTTTTGCATACAGATACAAGGAATGTCATCTGACTTCAGTCAGAGACAACCTCATTGGAAGCAAAGAATTTTTTTTGGGGGGGGGTCCAGTCATGGGGCCTGAACTCTGGGCCTGGGCGCTGTCCCTCAGCTCTTCAGCTCAAGGCTAGCGCTCTACCACTTGAGCCACAGTACCATTTCTGGTTTTTTTTTTTTTTTGCTTATGTGGTGCTGAGGAATCGAACCCAGGGCCTCATGCATGCAAGGCAAGCGCTCTACCTCTGAGCCACCTTCCCAGCCCAAGCAAAGAATTTCTGTGGCCAAAAGTTTAGTTTGATACCATTGTAAAGGAGAAAACTCCTTAGTTGGTCTTAAAGAAGTGAATTTCCTGGTTAAGTTAGTACAAATCAGAGAAAGAGAAAATGGAGAAGGACATCAAGAATAAAAGGAGAGGAGGAAAAAAGGAAGGAAGAAAACTCTTTTCTATCAATTTTCCTGCTACATTCTTTTGCATGTTATCTTGTGATTTGAGCCCCTCCCCCAAATCCATGCAAGAAAAATGATATTCCCTCCTGCCCTCCTGCTTTGCGTTTAGGTACCTGGCTCTTTGGAAGAGTGACAGGGTCCTAAAGCTTATGAAATATAGGATGAACTCAGTTTTCGGAGTTCAAAGCAAAATAGTTCTTTTTATAACTTTGCCCTCTGCATCCCTCTCATCCTTCCCTCTTTAACTCGATAAACATTTTCTGACTGCCAGGAAGCATATGGGATGGAAAATCAACCAGATAGACCGAGACACTGTTTGCCAGAATCTAGAGCCTAATGGAGGAGCCAGACGTGAACAGAAGCATAATAGGAAAAGGACTGACATACCATGCACGGCAGGAAGATAATTAGGGGGAAGGGACAGTGATGGGGTGATGGCAGTACAGATGGCTCTGATCAGACATCATTCTGGGAACAGTGGAGGCATTTGTGCATGTGAAGAGCAGAGAGAAGACTAGTAGCTTGGCCCCGGGGTCACAGAGCAGGGGGGATGTATGAATGGAGTAAGAGAAAATGGAAGGAGTCAGATTGTGGGAGCTTGGAGACTGCAGACAAGAATGTAGGTTCTGTTTTGAGGTGGATGGGAGCTTTGTAAGAGCTTGAGTGGTAGAGCCTGTGTGTGTGTGTGTATGTGCGTGTGTGTGTGCGCGCACACATGTGTGCGCCAATCCTGGGGCTTGAACTCAGGGACTACGCACATCCCTGAGCTTTTTGATACAAAGATAGTGCTCTATCGTGTGAGTTCCACTTCTGGCTTTTTGGTGGTTAATTTTAGATAAGAGTCTTACAGACTTTCCTGCCCGGGCTGGCTTTGAACCACGATTCTCAGATTGCAGCCTCCTCTGAGTAGATAGGATTATAGGCGTGAGCCACCAGCACATGGCTTCCAATTGTAAGAATATCTTCAATTTCTTTCTCAGCTTTTGATCTTTCTGTTTTCTAGTTCACCCAATTTGGGGAATTAGTACTTCCCTAGGCAATGATTCATTTCATCAAAATTGTATGAACATATTAGCGAAACATTGATTATTATAGACTCATAAATGCCTTCAATTGCCTCCTAATGACTTGTCAAATTGCTCTTTGCTTTATTTGTGTCAAATTACTCCTTATTGTATCAAATTACCCATTTCTGTAATTTGCATATTTTTCTCATGTAAACTTGTAAGAATTATGTCAATTTGATTCTTCTCCTTTGTTAGTGAAGCATACTTAGAGATATAAATTCTGATTTCATTCTCTAATCAATTAGTTCTCACATTAACTTTCCTTCTTTCACTTTCATTAAATTTTGTTATTAATTTTGTATTTTTAGTAAAATAACAAATGGATTTGCTTTTCTTCTTGGAAGTACTGGGGTTTGAACTTAGGACCTTCCAATCTTAGACAGGTGGCTCTTCCACTTGAGTTAATTTCTCAATCTTTGATTTAATTCTTTTAAAATAATAGTAGAGATATTAAAATGCAGAATTTATTTTTTTAACTTCAAATTGGCCACATGGTAGATTTTTCTATGTTTTATTTTCACTAGTTTTCTTCTGTTCTCAAATTCCAGGGTAGTTCTAAACATACTTCTCAAGTAGATTAAGTTTTATTTATTTTTAATAAACTCTAAGAATACTTTTTGCATGGTGTTACAGAAACCTGCCCTTTTGTAATTATTATTAATGCAATGATATTTTGTAGTTTGCAACTTCTCAAAAACTCAGAATTCGTTTGAAAGAAATCAGGATAATGTGTTGGGGGCAAACATATTCATGGCGGGTTTTTTTTTTTTTTCTGTTATATGAACAGAGCATTGAACTGAGTGAGCTGCCTTTGACATCAGCCAGCCTCCATTACAGCTGGCCTCAGTGTTAAAAGAAACTCCCTTGTAGCCTGGTACCAGTGGCTTGTGCCTGTAATCCTAGCTACTCAGGTGGCTAAGATTTGAGGATCATGATTCAAAACCAGCCTAGGCAGGAAAGTCTGTGAGACTCTTACCTCCAGTGAAATCACAAAAAAAAAAAAAAGCCAGAAGTGGCACTGTGGCTTAAGTGGTAGAGTGCTAGCCTTGAATAAATGTTGCCCAAGGACAGAGCCCAGGCCCAGAATTCAAGCCTCAGGACCAGCAAAAAATAATAACAATGAAAAGATCTTCCTCGTATTTACTTGAAGTCTCTGAAAAGCAGTGTCACCATTGGCAAATGGAGAAGCATCATATGTATACAAATATCCTTAGCTGAGCTAATGACAGTTAAACTGCCTAGATGTCAGCATAAAGCAAATTCTCCATTTTAGTTGTAGTATTCTTTTTGTTCCCTGCATCGGTCTTTCCAAAGTTGTAAATGGATGTGTTACAAGTTTCCTTTAATGAAAAGATTGGTGCTTTTTCTGACTTCTCCATATTCTAAAAATTTTTTTTCGCTCTGTGTTTCCCAAATGTAACTGGAATTTTTCCATAATATATCTCTTACATTTTCCCTGTAGTAATGCAGATTAAACTTTACAAGTGCTTTTAGTTCTGTTGAAAGAAGTACCATTTTTCTTGGTGTTATCTGTTGTTGCAAGATGATTATTTCCCTTTCAACCTCTGTGGCATATATGTGACATGTATATGTTGCTTATACATAGGCATTAAGTAAACCTTAGCAGCTGTCTTCTCTTAAGGAGTTTTTACCCATCCAAAACTACTGCCATATAATTAAGACATAATTTAGTGAGTCCACATCTTCTTTAAATTTTCCTGCTTATTCATTTTTGCTCTCCATGTAGAAAATCCATTTCCCTTCCACTATTTTGAAAAATCTAATTTCTTGTACATTCCCTTTATTTTAAATCCAGTGCTGTGGTCGTTTTCATTAATATGGCACAAAAGCAATAAAACTCCTTTGAATATTGTTATGGAAGGTAAGGAAATTGGCAGGCAAATGTTCTTGTCTGAAGAATAATAAATGTAAAAAATTTGCACCCAGCGTTTTTACTTGAAGATCAGAAGTCCTGGTCCTTTTGCACCCAGTAACAGGACATCCATTTCTTTGCTACCAAAAGTTATGACTATGAAGTAATGAGACAATGTCCCTCCAGACCGAAATTCTACTTTGCCATCATCTTTGATAACAGGAAGCTTCAAAAGATCCTTCCTACCTTTCTCTCTTCTTCTCTTTCTCTTTTCTTGATAGCATTTCTTTAGCTTTCTACTGTTTGGTACCCTCCTTCCCTCCCTCCCTCCCTCCCTTCCTCCCTCTTTTCCTTCCTTCCTTCCTTCCTTCCTTCCTTCCTTCCTTCCTTCCTTCCTTCTTTCCTTCCTTCCTTCCTTCCTTCCTTCCTTCCT